>NC_091438.1:12271204-12426719 GCF_964237555.1 Oryctolagus cuniculus
GTGGCCCGGGAGAGCAGTGGAGGATGGCCCAAGTGCTTGGGCCCTGCACCCCATGGGAGACCAGGAGAAGCACCTGGCTCCTGCCTTCAGATCAGCGCAGCGCACCAGCCTTAGCAGCCATTTGGGGGGTGAACCAACGGAGGACCTTTCTGTCTGTCTGTCTGTCTCTCTCTCTCACTGTCTAACCCTTCCTGTCAAAAAAAAAAAAAAAAAAAAAGAATGGTGATGAGCTATGAAAATGCAGGCCATTTCAAGAAGAGAATCTGTACTGTATAAGATCTGGAGAGTGCAGTGGAGAACACATGCAAATCTGCTGCTCATAATGGCAGCTGTGTGTCGAGGCCTTGCCCTGCGCCTCTGGGGCACTGTGCTCACTCGCCAACGTCACGGAATCCTCACAATGAGCAAGGAGGTGCACACTGGTATTCTCCCCACTTTATAGATAAGGGAGTCAAAGCTCAGCAAGTAGGCTCTCTACTCAGAACAAAGAGTGGCAGGTGCAGGAGACGCTGGAAGCACACCTCCTCTCTGCCAGGCAACCATGAAGGGGCTGCAGGCCAGTGGGGTCTGTGATGACCCAGTGTTCAACCAAAGGAAGCAAAGCAGCAATGGACTGGAGTGAACAGAACTCAGGTCTCCAATTTGCCACCACGTTTTTCTTTCTCCAGGAGCCACATGTGAGGATAAAGCCCTCTACTGCGCAGGGTCCATGCTGGTGACACAGTGAGCCATTTATAATGAGGTGAAAGTGCATAGTCACCTAGAGTTGCTCAATGTTTTCATTTGGAGTTTTTGCTTTTGTTTGATCAAAAAAAAAAAAAACATTTGCTATCTGGGTACTGAGCCAGCTTAGTCCTCAGATACTATGGAACTTCTGCCAATGCACTGCCCTCTGAATGCTGCAGACAAAAAGGACACCCAAGTTTCCTGAATTCTGTGCCACCCACTCCTTGGGGTGGACACAGGAAAGACTACTGGCATTCCAAGGCTTCCTGGACCTGAGGACAAGCTGTGCTGTTGTGACCTGCTACCGCTTGTCTTAGTGAGTTAGCTTGTCATCCCTGCACCCCCAGGGACATCACCAGGACATGTAGTGGGAAGATTTCAGAAAAGCATGGGAGTAGCGTTCTGCCGTGTAACGGGGAAGGTTGAGGATGTGGTGCCCAGCTAAGACACAGGATGACAGGTTACACATTTTGTTTTTGTTGTTCTTGTTACTAAATAGCATTACTAAACAGTTCATGGGTGAGTTCTTCCTGTTAGCCAGATATTGTTCTAGGTGTGGTATTTTGCATAACCCTCACAACACACATTTGAAATAGTGAATGATCACCTCCACTTTAGAAGCAGAGGAAGTGAGGTGCAGCCAAGGTAGGTGGAGTGTCAAAATGCTATGGCTGGGAACTCTGTACACTTAGAGCAAACCTACGTCTCAGTCACTCCCAAGCCCTTACCCTTAGTAAGGGAGATGCCTTACTAATAATACTACCCTTAGTAAGGGTAATGCCCTGGCTCTTGTGCTGAGGATCTGGGGCCTGGGGCAGGGACAGCTGAAATGTGGCTTTTAAAGGAAGTCGTCGTGGCACTGAAGACAAATCGTGGCTAGAACCAGCTCCTTACCAGCATAACCATGATGCGGAGCCTAGCCCCTTACCTCAGCTCACCCACCTCTGCTCCTGCTGCCAGATCACTTCCTCCTCATGGCCTGCCGGTGCCCAGCTGTGGGAATGGTGATGATATCTACCCCAGAGGGTATGCTGCAGCTCACTGTATTATTGCACACAAACTGATGAAAGAACCTGTGGAAGTTCAAAGGCTGCAGAATGGTATAATTACTCTTTTAAGCAAAACACGTTTTATAAGCCCTGAATTAGCTTTCTCTCTGAAATGCACATTTCTTCTCAGATGTGTTCTTTCTGCATAATAGGAAATTGGAGTCTGGCGTTTGCTGTAGAAACAAATGCTGATCTTGACGGGGTTCTAGAAGGTGGCTCAGCTCTGGTAGGGAATTGATAACAGAGCCACACCTGACCCGGACGGTACCTTCTGGTTCTGGTGCGCCTACAACATTTGTATTTGTAGAAACTACTTTTAAGAGCTTGATGCCTTGCTGTTACTCTCCTCACCTGAGAAACAAAGACAGTGGTGTGGGGGAAGCTTCCAGAAGCCTCTGCCACCCAAGCCTGCAATCTGGAATTTCTGAAGCAGGCTGTTATCAGTGATTGCAATGTTTACCTATTCGTGGTTCCCGAGAAAGCAGCAGTCAGCAAACCACTCTAAACTGATAAAACTTTCCCTTGAATTAAAAGAACCCACTAAGAATAATTTTATCTGCCCCTCCCTGACCCTCAAGTTCTCAGTGGAAGCACAATTGCTGAAAATCTAGCAAAAGAAGTACCTTCCCCATGGGGGTAAGGTTAACCAATTAACACCTCCTTCTTCTCTGGGTCCACAGTCCGTCAGTGTTCCTGAACATAGTATGTCCAGCAATGAGGGATGGAAATACAGAAGCAGTCCTTGCCCCTCGCTGAGTAAGCTCCATACAGAAGAGCAGGCAAACAGGTAACTGTATGCAAGAATTTCCCCAGGCAAAGAAAATTGTCCCTGTACATATATGCAGCCCACATAACTACATACTTCCTTAGTGTTCCAACTGCAGGATACTTTATTTATTTATGTAAGAGAGAGAAACAGAGATCTCCCATCCACTGTTTCACCCACAAAATCCAGGGCTGGGCCAGGCTCAGGCAAATCTATGAACTCCATCTGGGTCTCCCATGTGAGTGGCAGGGACCCAGTACTTAAGCCATCACCTTCTGAATCCCGGAGTGCACCTTAGGAAGAAGCTGGAGTTAGGAGCAGAGCCACAACTCAACCTAGGCACTCTGATCTGGGATGAGGGCATCTTAACTGCTAGTGTCTAAGTAGACTCTATTCCTTTATCCCTCTGCCCCTTCTGGGAGCAGGGATTGGGGACCTAAGAGAAATTATGGAAATGGTTAATTACCAGAATGGTGCAAAGCCCAAGGAGGGAAACACACGGCAAGATGTGTTCAGGTCATGGATCATTTGTCAATCTTGTCTTCGCATCACTGGGTCCTTAGGCTGGTCCAGGTCTGGCAATATGGAGCTTGGGAAGCTGAGATAACTGCAATGACATCATCATTTCACCATCCCAGAGTGATGTCAACACAAACAGCCAGCCCCTCCCTCCAGGCAAAGAAGGTGGAAGTGGAGCAGCCGGGGCTGGAACCAGTGCCATATGGGATGCCACCTTCACAGGCAGCTCCCCTCACAGCGGCCACCACACCAGCCCCAGGGTGATGGCCTTAACCTCCACCCAGGCCCCCTTCCCACCCATCAGCCAGCGTTTCAGCAAGCTCCCCACCCACTAAAGGCTGTATGTGCTTGTGGAAATCAAGGGGAGAACAGTTCCAAGGCATAGGGGAGTGTATCCTTGCTACTGCAATAATACTCCAGAGGGAGATTTCATTTGAAGTGGATTTTGAAGAAAGAATTGGCATTTTCCAGGTGGATGGACAACAGGAAGGGAATCTATTCCAGGCAGAAGCATGTGTGTTCAGTGCCATAGGTCACAGGCATTGTTCTTGCTCAAGTCAGGATGATCACGCATCAAGTGTACCCCAGGGTTTCTAGGTCAAGAGGTGACAGCAAGAGAATGATACCAGCCAGCCAGCACATGATGTGCACCAAACGAATGATACGGATATGAAGTGTCCTGGGAGGTTGGGGCAGGGAGAAGACATTGGAGGTGGAGGAATTTTTTTTTTATTTGTTTGTGTGTGTTTGTTGGGGGGGGGGGGGTTCTAGATTTATTTATGTTAAAGGCAGAATGACAGTGACAGAGATAACAGAGATAAAGATAGAGGTAAATGATACATGCATACATGCATGCGTGCATACGTACATATATACATACATAGATGAACAAGTGAGCATCCATCCACTGGTTCACTCATTAGTGACTGCAACAGCCAGATCTGGGCCAGACTGAAGCCAGGAGCCAAGAATTCCATCCATGTCTTCCACATGAGTGGCAGGGACCCACATACCGGGCCATCATCTGATGTGTTCCCAGGAGCATTAGCAGGAAACTCGATTCAATACAGAGTAGCCAGGACTCGAATTGGCACTTCTATATGGGATGCCAACATTGCAAGTGGCAGGTTAACCCACTCTATCCCAACACCTGCCCCAGAGACAGAGTTTTAAAAGAAGATTATGAGACGGCAGGTAAAACCTCATCTAAAAGAGAGACCCCATGTGCCTGAAGGATGCAACAAGACCCCCACAACGGAGCCAGATATCAGACCATTGACAAATGCCTGAGAACGGGACTAGAGAGTAGTGGGGGATGATGCTTGGATTCCTTTATGAAGTAATCGGGGGCAAGCTACAGTCCTGGAGGTAGCACCCTTTAGAACTTGCAGGTAGCTGAACCCTGAAACTGTGTAGACTGGGGCGCAGCAAGTCAAGTTCAAGTATGATTAGATTGGAGGCAGACTTGAAGCCAGGGCTTTCAATCCCTAAGCCACTGCTGTTTGGGGCCAGAGTATAGACACTCCAGTGATGGACGTGGAATGTTTAACATTTCATCGGCACAGTTTTCCGTATCTATTTTTATTGAATATAGAAACATTATAATTGAATATATTTATAGGATACAACGTGATGCTGTGGTTTTTGTATATAACGTGGGATGACTGATAAAGCTAAATAGCATCTCCTTCACCTCAAATACTCATCATCCCTTCCTCTTTTTTTTTTTTTTTTTTTTTTTTTGACAGGCAGAGTGGACAGTGAGAGAGAGAGAGACAGAGAGAAAGGTCTTCCTTTTGCCGTTGGTTCACCCCCCCAATGGCCGCCGTGGCCAGCGCGCTGTGGCCGGTGCACCGCGCTGATCCGAAGCCAGGAGCCAGGTGCTTGTCCTGGTCTCCCATGCGGGTGTAGGGCCCAAGCACTTGGGCCATCCTCCACTGCCCTCCCTGGCCACAGCAGAGAGCTGGCCTGGAAGAGGGGCAACCGGGACAGAATCCGGCGCCCCGACTGGGATTAGAACCCGGTGTGCCAGCGCCACAGGCAGAGGATTAGCCTATTGAGCCACGGCGCCGGCCTCCTTCCTCTTTTCTAACTGAAGCACGGTACCCTTTGGCCCAAATCTCCCCACACCCTTCTTCTGGAAACCACCATTCTACTTTTGCCTCTGTGAGTGGAAATGCTTTAACATCCACATGTAAGTGCGTAGTGTTTGTCTCCCTGTGCCAAGCTTATTTTTACTAAGCTTAATATCCCCCAGTTTCATCCACGTCATCGCCAATGACATAATCTCCCTCTTTTTAAAGGCTGAATAGTATCCCATTGTGTACATATATCACATTTTCTGTGTCATTCGTTTGTTAATGGACACATAGGTTAATTACATAATTTGACTATTGCAAATAAAGCTGCAACTGACATGGGAGTGCAGATATATCCTTGACATACTGATTTCAAATCTTTTGGAAATACACATAGTAGTGGAATTGCTAGATCATATGAGAGCTGTTTCTTTTTGAGGAACTTCTATACTGTTTTCCATAAAGACTATAGTAATTGACCTTCCCTTTTATGCAGACCCTTGCCAACATTTGTAATCTTCCACCTTTTTGATACAAACCATTCTGACAGGTGTGGGTGATCTTACTGTGGTTTTGATTGAATATTCCTAATGGTTAATGATACTGAGCACTTTTCATATATCTGTTGGCCATTTATATATCTTCTTTAAAGGATTCCTATTCAAGCCTTTTGCCCATTGTTTAACCAGATTATTTGGTTTCTTGCTACTGAGTTGTTTCAGTTCCTCATATAGTTAGGATCTTAATCTCTTATCAAATATATAACTTGCAAGTATTTTCTCCATTTCTATAGGTTGATTCTTTATTCTATTGTCCGCTTTGCAGTGCAGGAGCCTTTTAGCTTGGTTTAATTTCATTTGTCTATTTTTAGTTTTGCTGCCTGAGCTTTTGGGATGAAATCCAAAAAAAAAATTGTTGCACAGACAAATGTCATATAGGTTATCCCCTGTTGTCTTATAGTAGTTTTAGAATTTCAGGCCTTAAGTTTAAGTCTTGACTTGATGTTTGCACATGTATGCCAGTAATACCTTTTCCTAACATCCTTTATTGGAGACTGTCTTTTCCCCTTGCTGTACTAGTGGAACTTCCGTCAAAAATGACCAAGAATGTGCAGGTTCATTTTGAGGCTTTCTATTGGTCAATATAGACTATTTCTTATACAGAAGAAGGATTGTACCTCAATACAATAAAAGCCGTATATGGCAAGCCAATATCTTAGTTCATAGTCAATGATGAAAAGGTAGAAACTTTTGGCCGGCGCTGCAGCTCACTAGGCTAATCCTCCGCCTTGCGGCGCCAACACACCGGGTTCTAGTCCCGGTCGGGGCGCCGGATTCTTTCCCGGTTGCCCCTCTTCCAGGCCAGCTCTATGCTGTGGCCAGGGAGTGCAGTGGAGGATGGCCCAGGTGCTTGGGCCCTGCACCCCATGGGAGACCAGGAGAAGTACCTGGCTCCTGCCATCGGATCAGCGCGGTGCGCCAGCCGCGGCGGCCATTGGAGGGTGAACCAACGGCAAAGGAAGACCTTTCTCTCTGTCTCTCTCTCTCTCACTGTCCACTCTGCCTGTCAAAAAATAAAATAGAAAAAAATAATAAAAAAATGTAGAAGCTTTTCCTCTAGGACCTGGCATTGTGGTGGTACGGGTTAAGATGACAGATGCAATGCTGGCATCCCATATGAACGCCAGTTGGAGTTCCAGCTGCTCAACTTCCGATCCAGCTCTCTGCTAATTAGCAGCACCTGGGAAAGCATCAGCGTATGGCCCAAGTCCTTGGGCCCCTGCTGCCTACGTGTGAGACACAGACAAAAACTCCTTCCTCCTGGCTTCAGCCTGGTCCAGCCCTGCCTGTTGCAGCCATTTGGAAAGTGAACCAGTGGATGGAATCTCAGTTCTCTCTCTCTCTCTCTCTGTGTATGTGTAACTCTGCCTTTCAAATAAAAAAAATCTTAAGAAAAGATAAATTTTTTCTTTTTTTTAATATTTATTTATTCATTTGAAAGTCAGAGTTACACAGAGAGAGAAAGAGAGGCAGAGAGAGAGAGAGAGGCCTTCCATCCACTGGTTCACTCCCCAATTGGCTGCAATGACCAGAGTTGTGCTGATCCAAATGCAGAAGCCAGGAGCTTCTTCCAGGTCTCCCACGTGGGTGCAGGGGCCCAAGAGCTTGGGCCATCTTCTACTGCTTTCCCAGGCCATAGCAGAGAGCTGGATTGGAAGTGGAGCAGCTGGGTCTCAAACCAGAACCCATATGGGATGCCAGCACTGCAGGTGGTGGTTTTACCTGCTACACCACAGCACCAGCCCCAAACCTTTTCTTTAATTTCAAGAACAAGACAACGAAGTACACCCTCATCACTTCTATCCAATATAGTCCTGGAAGCCCAAGGCAGAGCAATTAGAAAAGAGAAAGACACAAAAGGCATATAAACAGGAAAGGAAGAAGTGAAATTGTCATTGTTTTCTGATGACATCACCTTACATCCTAAAGACTCCTAAAGACTCCACCAAGGAAGAGCATTTTTCCCAGGGGTTACACTTCTGCTTTGAATGCCCACTTCCCAGAGTGGAGGGCCTGGGTTTCATTCCTGGCTCCACTCTCTGTTCCAGACTTCCTCACTCTGGGAGGCAGCAGGTAATGACGCGAGTATTTGGATCCCTGCCACTCATGTAGGAGACTCATTAAATTCCTGGCTCCTGGTTTTGGCTTGGCCCTACTTGGTCATTGTGGGCACTTGGGTGAGTGCACTAATGAGTGGGAGATCTCTCTCTGTCTCTCTTAGTCTCTCTCACTCTTTCTCTCTGTTTCAAATAAAGTAAATATTTTTTTAAAAGTCCATCAAAAGCCCATTTGAGCTAATAAATACAGTAAAGTTTTAGGATACAAAATCAATACCACAAAAATCATTAGCATTTCCACACAATAACAGTGAACTCAGAGAAAAAGAAATCAAGAAAATAATCCATTTACAATAGCTTAAGAAATACTAGGGAAAAGTTTTACAGAGGAGGTCAAAGATCTGGAGACTTGAAAATTACAAAACTTTCATGAAAGAAATTGGAGACGCAAATAAAGGAAATGATAGTCCATGCTTGTCAATTGAAGGAATATGTGTTGAAATATCCATACAGCTGAGAGCAGTCTACAGATTCAATACAATCCCTAAAATTCCAATGCCATTTTTCATAGAATAGGAAAAATTAATCCCCCAAATTCACATGGAGCTACAAATACACAACACACACAAAGACAATCTTGTACAAGTTGTGACAATCTTGTACAAAAATCACCAGACTTCAGACTGCATTATGAAGCTATGATAATTAACTGAACATGGCACTGGCATGAAAAGGGAATATTTAACTTTTACAAGGAATCTTCAGAATGTACATAGGAAATGTATGTCATGAAAAATATATACACAGATCTCAAAAATTTTTGCATAAAAATAAAGTTATTCATTTATCTTCAATTTTCATGTTAGTTGAAAGGCAGAGAGAGAGATAGAGATGTAGAGAGAAGTGTTTCACCTGCTGGTGCATGCCTCAAATGTCTGCAACAGTGAAGCTGAGCTGGACTAAAACCTGGAGCCTAGAACTCCATCCAGATCCCCCACAGGAGTGGCAGAGACCCAAGTACTTAAACCATCATCTGTTGCCTCCCAGGCTCATTAGCAGGAAGCTGGATCAGAGTCAGAAGAGCCAGGAACTAGTAAGCACTCTGATACGAGATGCAGGCGTTCCAAGTGGCATCTCAATCACTGTGACAAATGCCTGCCCCTAAACGTACTTTTTTAATTTTATCATGTTGGAAACTTTCTGAAGTACCCTCATGGCAAGAGTAGTTACGACATGTTGTCTGATGGCCATGCATCATACTCTATGTGATAAAGATAATGACAATATAATAATCCTCATAGCAGCGTTTATGAGTACTTACATGTGTCTGGCACTGTTAGAAGCATTTTTCTTTCATGCATTTACTCATTTTATGAGACAAGTGAGCCATAGACAGTTTTGGAACGTTCCTCTTGCCACTCCTCCACTAGTGGCCGTGCCAGGGTGCAGACTTGGGCCGTCAGCACTTGGAGCTTGCACCCTCAACCAGCTGCTTCAGAGTGTGCCCAGTCCGTCATTTTTGTTCTGTTAACTTAATGTATGGTTTGTGTAGACGGCTATGATCCTTACACCACCTTCCAAGGTGGGCATTGTCATTCTACCTTCATAGAGCATCAGACTGAGTGGCTTGATGAGACCACTCAACAGTTGAGTGACAGACCTGTGTGATGTGGGCCTAGCCCAGACTCATTCAAGGGCCCCGCGCTTCATGGGCTCCTCTTGGACACACTCTGGGCACCACAGAGGATTTCGATGGGGGCAACCTAAAGGACCGAAGTAACACTATAGAAGTCCTTGTCTCTGCAGTGCGTGGGCAGATGCACACCTGTACCGGAATATGGCGTCTGGGCAAATCTAAGATTGCAACAGGGAACTGGGAAGGTCCTTGCATCCCCTCCAGCTCCCCAGCCTTCCAGCCCTGCGTCAAAGGCACCCAGGATCAAATGAAAAGATCCTGCAACAACCCTCTGATGAGAAGGACTATTATTGGTGATAATAATAATCTTTATGAACAACAGCAATAACCATAATGATAGATTCATGGGTGTTGATGATGTTTTGCCTGCTCTATTTGCTTTCATCTCAGGATATCAAAGTACCTTGAAAATATTAATTAAGCTCTGGGAAATAAATATTATGTTAATTTTATGAAGGAGGAAACTGAGGTACCTCAAGGTTAAGGGCTTTGCAATGGAACACTCAGAAGCAAAAATCAAATGAAGAAGTGATAGTTTCTCTGAACGCTATGTTTTCTTTAGAAGTCCTGGTCTCAAAATATTTAAGATCTTCTAACTATCCATATTGTGTTAAGAGCTGTACTAGGTTACAGAGACCATATAAAATACATATTTATGGTTCCTGGCCTATAATTGTTTAGAGGTATCTGTGTGTACATACACACACAATGGAACACATGCAGCCCCTTATCAAAGTTACTGTCAACAAGGAGGTCAGAACTGCTCAGAGGAGAGACATGGAGAGATGGTCCCAAAGACAAGGGAGAACTTGGATCAAGGGATGCATGGAGATAGAGGGCTTGCCAGGCAAAGGGCAGAATAAGCCTGGCGTATGTGGGAGATACCAAGGACACAGGCCCACTCTCACAGGGCGTGGTGTGGAGCGTGACAACGCTCCCTGGGCCCTAGGCCTCAGGAGAAGAGCTTGAACTACAAATTCTGGATGTGATGTAACAGGTACCAGGGCCTCTATAATTTCTTAAGTCCTCGGAGATGGTGGCTGGGGGAATGGGACCCGGCCTCTGTGCTGGTAACAAGTGCATGGCTTGTGGAGAATTCAAACTAGAAATTGCGCCAGCTCCCAGTGAGCCTGTTTTTGCTATCACTGTGCCCTGTAATTCTAAACAATGCAATGATTTAAAAGGCCAACACTGAAAGAACCATCATTTGTTGCAAACAATTGCTGTGGTTACTACTAACTCTTAATCATATATGTGTAAACTTCACATGCGCACCTTTGTGTTATTTGTTTGTTATTAAGCATTTTATTTAAAGGGAAGTTCATTTGGAAAACAGCCTGTTACAAGGTTGGCCCCAACCCAGCGGGCAGGTTTGTAATGATGGAGAATCTTTGAGTTCACTTTGGGTGGAGTACTCCCTCCAATCCCTGCGTTTAAAGTGTAGATTCAGAATAAACAGCCACAGCACCAGAATGATGAAGACACAGAATTTCCCATGTGGCTGCTTGGAGTGTTCAGCTTGTACTTAGTATTTAAAACAGTGAAACAGCAACTATGGAGGTATACCATTATACCATGGCAAGCAAAAGTTTTTATGATACATGAAATACTGCACTGGCTGAAGAATATCTTTAAAAGTTTTAATTACTTATTTATTTTCATTGTCTTTGAAAGGAAGAGAGAAGGAGAGGGAGAGAGGGAGAGGGAGAGGAAAAGTGAGAGAGAGAGACAGAGAGGGAGAGAGATCTTCCATCTGCTGGTTCACTCCCTAAATGCCAGCAACAGCCAGGGCTGAGCAGAGCCAAAGTCAGGAGTTCAGAATCCAGCCTGGGTGTCTCACATGAGTGGCAGGGGCCCAAGTACCTCCAAGTACCTGAGACATCACTTGCTACTTCCCGGAGTATATGTTGGCAGGAAACTGGATTGGAAGTGGGGGATCTGGGGCTCTAACCAAGCTTTCCAACATGGAATGCTGGAGTCCCAAGTGGCATCTTAATTTCTGCACCAAACACTCATCCCAAATAATACCCTGAAATTTCAAATTTATTCTTCTTTTTGTTTTTAACGGGCAGAGTTAGTGAGAGAGAGACAGAGAAAGGTCTTCCTTTTCTGTTGGTTCACCCTCCAATGGCTGCTAAGGCTGGTGCGCTGCGCCGATCCAAAGCCAGGAGCCAGGTGCTTCTCCTGGTCTCCCATGCGGGTGCAGGGCCCAAGCACTTGGGCCATCCTCCACTGCCCTCCCGGGCCACAGCAGAGAGCTGGCCTGGAAGAGGGGCAACCGGGACAGAACCGGCACTCCAACCAGGACTAGAACCTGGTGTGCCGGCGCCGCAGGCGGAGGATTAGCCTAGTGAGCCATGGCGCCGGCCTAAATTTATTCATTTTTTTAAAAAACACTGTTCGTTTTGAATTGAACGAACATACCAAGAAAATAAACATCATTACTGGTTATCCGTGATTGTTTATGAGAATGATCTGTTGTCTAGAGAAGGGAGGTGTTGACAATGGACCCACGGTAAGGGAAGGCCCCACACGCGTGTGCCTGGCAGGTAGAGAGGTGGACAGAGGTGGAGGCAGGCCTGGAGGCCATGCTAGTAATGCAGAGGTGAGAGAAGGGTGAGAGCCAGCTCACGGCAACAAGGAAGAGGAACGGGAACCCTTAGATCTGCTTTATGGATGAGATACCCAGAGACAGAAAGGGACAGGGGAAGACTTTTCTTTACATTCCTACATGCAACCCGACAGTTATTTCCGGAAATGTACTGTTCCATCCTTGTTCTTGCTTCTTTCAGGAGCCTCTGTCTCTTTGAAACGAAAGTTGTACACCATTTTCCTTCTGTTTCCCCACAGTGCCTAGAACGGGGCTGGACACATGCAACCGCATCCATCGTGTGTTTCCTTGGCTGACTTGGTCCTTGGCTTCTCCTTGGGAGATCCTTCTCAACTCAAGTTCAAGGACTCCCTGGGAACTGTGCTCATCAAATCCTTCTTCAGGGGGATTTCGCACCCTGCCGCGTCCTCATTACATCCAACACACCGAGTGAGGGGGAAGACAAATGGGGCACTGCCCCCGCCGGGAGCCATTTACAGTTTAGCTGGAGGAGGAAGTTGCAGGCACGAAACAACCCAGGCAAAGCAAGTGTAGGAGGTGCTTCTGGGACAAGAGGCCAGGGAAGGCTTCATGCTGCACACAGCGGCTTCTGGGCCAGGCCTTGAAGACAGGGTGGGATTTAGAAAGGAACAGGAAGTGAGAAACAGGATGAGCACAAGTGTAGAATAATTTTATAACTTTTTGGGTTTTTTTTTTTTATCTTTTATTTAATGAATATAAATTTCCAAAGTACGACTCATGGGTTACAATGGCTTCCCCCCCCATACCGTCCCTCCCACCAACAACCCTCCCCTTTCCCACTCCCTCTCCCCTTCCATTCACATCAAGATTCATTTTCGATTATCTTAATATACAGAAGATCAGCTTAGTATACCTTAAGTAAGTATTTCAACAGTTTGCTCCCACACAGAAACATAAAGTGAAAAATAATAGATGATTTTTTTTAAATGATGATGAAATCAGATCAGACCTATTGTCATGTTTAATCCCAGTGAGAGTCAAGTTGGGAATTGAAAATTTCTTTCTTTTTTTTTTTTTTTTTTTTTTTTTTTACAGAAGATCAGTTTAGTGTACATTAAGTAAAGATTTCAGTCTTCAAAGAGGGAGGTGCCTTTCTCTGAAGGGAGGAGAGAACCTCCACTTTGACTATGACCGTGTCTAAACAAGATAAGAGTCGGAGAACTCAAGGGGCTTCCATAGCCTTGGAAACTCATAACTGGTGCATAGGGAGATTACTGATGCCATAAACAGGAGTGTCAATTGGTAAAGTCAACAACAGGAGTCACTGTGCACTTACTCCTCATGTAGGATCTCGGTCCTTAACGTGCTGTACACTGAGGCTTAATGCTATAACGAGTACTCAAACAGTATATTTCACTTTGTGTTTCTATGGGGGTGCAAACGACTTTTTGGGTTTTGTTAAAGCAAGGGGGTCTAAAGTTAGTCCCCACGAATCCCATGCCCCATCACTCAGGCAAGTGATATGGAGTTGACCATGGTGATGCGTCCTGGGTCTGTCCTTAAGATACCCTGGCAGACTTTGAGGTGCTTACGAGTCCAGGAAATGAAGGAGACTCAAAGACCATGCACATGAGAAGCACTGCAAAAGACGTCTTGGGCAGTCATCCTGAAACCACTACCTCTGAGTGCACAACCAGTCAGAGACGTTGGGTCCTGCATGTTCTCTTAAGTCTTGTGCGAGCCCCCACTCATAAAGCCAGGTGGTTTGCAGAATGACTGAAAGCTGAGGCCGGGACCGGGAGGGTGTAGGGTCCCGCCTGCACCTCCGTGCTGTCCACACCAGGTGGTAGGCTCAGCACCGATTCTAGAGGATGATTTGGGCTCTCTTCGCACAGAAACATAGCAGTCCCATGGCCAGGGCAAAACTGCAGCTACAAAGTCGCGTAGCTGTACACGTCTCTCCCACCCCATAGGCCTACATTCCTTTGTCCTGGTGCTGTCTGCTTTCCCTCCAGGAAATCGCCAGCATCCTCATCCTTGAACTCTCTCTCTCTCTCTGCTTTCAACTCAACCCAGCAAATGTGGAAATGGGTGCTCAGGATTAGCTAATAGCCTAACACTGGGGAATTTGCACTTTCAAAGGAAATCCTTTGCCATCAAAGAACACCCAAGCACAAAGAGAGGCGGGGTGTGGCTAAGCCAATAGCTGGTGGGTCTGATACTTTGGAGAAGTCCACGTGCACACACACGTGTGCACACACACACACACACACTGCTCTGCTTCCCCAGGAAGTCTTTAGCAAAGGACCCATCCCCAAGCTGGAGGGACAGCCAGCCACTGGGGTGAGCGAATCAGAGGACAGAGGCCTTGCCTGCTGCCCTCAGACTGAGTTCTCCCTGGCCTTGCCACCTTTGAGAGCACCCAGCCAAAGGCAGAGCAGGGTGACTGGCTGTCCCCTCAGCTGGCTCGCTGAGAGCAAATAATGCTTGTTTTTTTTTCCCCCACTGGCTTTTCCATTTTAATAAACAGTTGCTACAGGTAATCAGAGTAGCTTAATGATATTGAAGGATTATTTAAAAGCCAACTGTTGTGTTGTTGTTTTGGGTTATTTTTTAATGACCAGAACAGCCCAAATCATGGTAATGCCATCCTTATCACACGATCAGAGAGAAGCAAAACTCAGCTATCAGAAATGCAGCTGTAAGAACAGTGTTAGCAACACCAAGCTCAGAGCTCAGTCCTTGTCAGCCCACCTGTAGCTTTTGATAATGACACGGGGCCGGCGGGGGGGAGGGGGCAGTGACCGATTCCAGATTGTGACATGGGCCTTTTCCCATGGAAGTCACAGTAGAGAAAGCCTCTTTCCACACATGCCCCAGCCCCAGCCGCTGCTCTGGGACGCTTGTCCATTCAAGGTCGCATGCTTGTTGGAGATCTTTCTGTAATGGCCACAGTGGAAGCTGCTCCCCGTCTTGTAGGGTCTGAAGACGCACCTCATTTGGATGGCACAGCAGGCAGGGCCGTGGATCCTAAACGTGGAGGAACAGGACTGTCAGAGGACAGCAGACGTTTCCGTTCCCTCTTCTTTCAGCAGGAGCAAATCTAATGTTCTATGACATCATCACCGTCAGACCGATAATGGCAACCACATCCAATTATATTTGTGTAGCATGCATTTAAACCTTCAAAGCTTAAAGATCTGTAGGAAATAAAACGCCATGGTGACTTGGCGACAACTGGGATAGGAATCTACTTCAGCTTGCATGGTCTACAACCCAAGGGGTGAAAACCATGGGAGAAGAAGACGGGTCCTCTTCTGTCCGTTCCCAGGAGACCTGGAGGCACTGCCAAGGGTCACTGTCCCTCTGCCCTCCCGCATCCTGGCACAGCCGCGAGAACTCAGACATGACTTAGGATCACCGACCTGTACGGACCAGCAGCTACACTGAAGACGTGGGAACCGGGGCCAGCCTTGGAGGAGCCTGGGACTCTCTCCTTCCAGGCCATCTCTAAGTCACACCTTGCTCCTGTCTCCATGTAGGGAGGCAAAGCCTGCTCAGGTCTAGTAGCAGTGCAGCATATAAATTAATGCTGAGGTCTCGGGGCCCTTGTGGCACCTGCTGTTGTTGTAGACTTTGCAAAAAAGCCTATTTTTCTTCTTATGGAAATCCCGAGTCCTTCCTGGTGACAGAAAACCCAGAGCTCCCGAAACAGGAAGTACCTCTAGAAAATGTACCCGCAGATTGTGCCTCTGATCCTGTCTTCAGATATCACCGACAGATGGGAAATAAAGTGGTTTGGCCCAAGGGCGCACACCTCATTACTGCATCTGCAGCCTATCTCCCCAGCGCTGCCAGGAGGGCAGGAGTCCAGGGCCAGGTTAAACTCCTCCGCCATCTCACTGCCCTCCCTGGCCCAGCCCCTCCTGTCCACGCCACCCTCCGTCCGCTCCAACCACAACCCGCTGCCCCTGCGGCTCCCCGACGCTCCCGCAATCTGGTGTCCTCGACCTCCGCCAGCCCTTGTGCCCGTGCCGCGCCCGCCCCTCGGCTCCGCACGCCGGCCGCCCTCCGGAATCTCTCAGGTGCTACGGAGAACAGCAGGTTCTGGCTGCTGACCAACCGTGAACTCGTTTCTCACCCCTGGCTCTCTTCCGAAGGAGAACAGGAGCGCGCTGTCTGTTCTTGTGGGTTGCGCAACAAGCCGTGTCACCTGAGCACACAGGTGTTCCTCGCGCGCGCACGCGGTCCCGCCGCCGCCGTCCGGTTCCTGCCGCTGGACCAGGCTCTGCAGGGCTGCTCCTCCCACAGTCAGGCCTTTCCCTCTGCCTGAGGTCATCTCTTTCGGTTTCCCAATGTTCCCCTTTCATCTTTGGCTTCCTTTCCTCCCCACTTTGTAGCAGTAGCCAAGTTGCTCCCAAACCTTCCTTTCATGTTCTCTCGCCTGCCCGGCCTGCAGCAGCTGCTGGCTTGGAGGTGCCGGTCCCAGGTCCCAGCCCTGACAGATAGGGGAGCCAGTCAGGCAGGTGGAGGGGTGGCAGCGCTCGGTTCTGGCCACCTGTTCCTGTTGCTCACTGCGTAAGGGGAGACGCATCCCCGGGGCTTCCCGGCATCCTTCCCTTCTCCCTGTGTGTCTGGAACATCCGGTGAACAAGTGGCACCAAAACCTGGACAGGGTGTTATCCCTGGTGCTGGAGGGAGCTGTTCCGTCTGGCTGCGGTGTGCAGGCCCCCCAGGCCATGGCGTGTTTTGGGCTCTGGGCTGAGGCCGTTCAAATGCTCTCACAAAGTGTTCCCTGGCTGGGGGCCGGGAGCTCCGGAGGCCATGATCAGCCAATAAGTAACTGAAATGAGCTCATCAAACCGGCCTGGCAGAACCCAGAGCCCTGAGGCGTGGGCAGCAGGAGGGCAGAGGAGAGAATCAAGACCATTCCAGAGGAGGGGGGAGAGGGGGCGCTGCCCCGGGGAAGAAGGAGCCCAGAGGGGCAGGTGGGGACAGCAGGAGGACCAGGGATCCTGAGTGGGGGACTGCACACCTGGGGTCAGAGACAGCCAGCACACCGCGGGGTGGCCAGGACAGCCTGGCGCGGGGAGCAAATTGCCTTGCAGTGAGCCCCAATTAAAGCATCCATTATAGTCCCTGTGCTCAAGAAATCAGTTGATTTGCCCCTCTGTTTGACTCAATCAGAGACACCCACACATGGCAATCTGCGACCTCTCCACGTCAAGCCTCCCTGTCTGGCTGTCTGCCCAGCAGTCACTCATCTGCCTCCTAATCCACGGCACTCCACCAGCCCCACTTGAGAGGCGGGCGGCTCAGATCGCGAGTCGCGCCCTGGTTCTCCCCAGCCTGCCTCAGGCACCAGCACTCCCTGGGGGCCTTGTCTCTACATTACCTGTAAGCAGCTTCGGCATGGCTGTCCCTGCAAGGGGGAGGCCATGGCGACACGAGTGAAAGGGTGGGGACAACCACTCCTTATGTCCACTGTTGGCACACATCGCAGCCCTTTCTGCAGGGAGAACCCTTGGAGCAGACCCTGGTCAATCCTATGTAATTCAGCACCATATCCACCACACCCCTGTGCTGAGCCCACGTTGGTGCTGTGTCCACACCTGCAGAATGTCTATAGCCACTGTGTCCATACCTGCCCTGTGCCCCCACCTGCGTGCTCCCCACCTATGCAGCGTCCGTACCCACACAGTGTCCACAGTGGCGTGATATCAATACCTACACTGTGTCCACCCGATTATGTGTGCACCTGCACGGAACCTACCCCTACACCATGTCTGCAGTGTACTGTGCCCACATCTGCACCATCCTTCTACCTGCACTGTGTGTGTGAACCCCTCCTGCAGGGTGTTACACGGACTGCCTGAAATTACACCTGTGTCCACCATCAAGAAGTTGCAGCCTTTGTGGGGGGGGGGCAGATATTAAAATCGCAATGATGAATTCTGCCACCTGAATTTTTTTATGACCTGTGTGTTAAGCATATTTTATATTTTAAAAGGTTAAAAAATCAGAAGAGAGTAGTATACACATGAAAATTATATGAACTTCCAGTTTCATGACCCATATATAAAGTTTTATTGGGCTACGGCTATACTTGTTCATTCATTCCTGGCTCCAGCAGCTTTGTGCTACTACAGCAGATCTGAGTGTTGTGGCAGAGACTGTACGGCCTGCAGAACCTAAAATGTTTACTACCTGGCCTTTTACATAAAAAATTTATCAACCCTGAACTGGAATATTAAATTCTTGAAGGTAGGACTACAGATGTGTTCAGCCAAAGTCGTCTCTGTGGCACTTTCCCAGGACTTGGCACTTTAAACATGTTTGGGTGGATGGATGAATGGATGTATGGATGCATGGGTGGATGGATGGATACCAAAACGTTTGAACAGAAGAAATCTTAAATTTTTATTAGCACTCTTCTCTAGGAGAGTAGTTTACACTTCAAAGTGTTTGCGGAAAAATGAAATTACTAGGCAACTTTATCTTGGTGCAAAAATTTTGAAACACATGTATAGTTTTGTTTTCCCATAGTACATTCTCCACCCGTCGTCTGCTAGGGGATTCCTGAGGTCCATTTGCAGATCTATTTTTTCCCAATTTCTTTCACAAATATTTCTCTTTGTCGGCTTTGTAACTAACGGAAAGCCTGAGACAGGACCTCTTCCTCCAGGAGCCATTTTAATTTTTCTTTTTCCATTGAGCTCCAGGCCTGCATTCCTACGGCCCCTCTCTCTCTACTGCCCAATTCTACACTGTCTTATATGACTTGGATTTCCTGACAGAGCCTAGTGATGAAAGACAGTCTCTCAGTAGTTCTGGATTTATCTATTTGTTTGTTTGAAAGTCAGAGTTACAGAGAGAGAGGGAGAGAGACAGACAGAGAGAGAGAGGTCTTCCATCTGCTGGTTCACTCCCCAGTTGGCTGCAATGGCCAGCGGTGGGCCAGGCTGAAGCCAGGAGCCAGGAGCTTCTTCCAGGTCTTCCACGTAGGTGGCAGGGGTCCAAGGACTTGCACCATATTCTGCTGCTTTTCCCAGGCCATTAGCAGGGAACTAGGTTGGAAGTGGAGGAGCTGGGACTCAAACTAGCACCCATATGGGATGCCGACATCACAAGAAGTGGCTTTACCTGCTATAGCACAATACCGGCCTCCTCTATGTAGTTCTTGACTGGCTAATTGATTCTTAGAAAGAGGTTCTGGGCCCAGCACTATGGCACAGTGGGTTAAGCCACAGCCTGCAGTGCTGGCAAACCATGTGAGTGCAAGTTCAACTACTGGCTACTCCACTTCCGATCCAGCTCCCTGCTAATGTACCTGGGAAAGCAGTAGAAGATGGCACAAGGCTTGGGTCCCTGCACCCACCTGGGAGACCTGGATGAAGCTCTTGGCTCCTGGCTTCAGCCTGACCTTGCCCCCTGGTCATTGCAGCCATTTGGGAAGTAAATCAAACAGTGGAAGATCTCTCTCAAAATCTCTGTCTCTCTCTCTCTCAAGATCTTTCTCTCTCTCTCAAGATCTCTTTCTCTCTCTCTCTCTCTAACTCTGCCTTTCAAATAAATAAATAAATAAATCTTTAAGAAAGAAAGAAGTTCTGTGTGTGTGAGAGAGAGAGATCGTCTTTTTAAAAATATATATTTAATTATTTATTTATTTGAAAGAGTTACACAGAGAGAGAAGGAGAGGCAGAGAGGGAGAGGTATTCCATCCGATGGTTCACTCCCCAGTTGGCCACAACGGCCGGAGCTGCGCTGATCTGAAGCCAGGAGCCAGGAGCTTCTTCCGGGTCTCCCACGCAGGTGCAGGGGCCCAAGGACTTGGGCTGTCTTCTACTGCTTTCACAGGCCATAACAGAGAGTTGGATTGGAAGCTGAGCAACCAGACTTGAACTGGCATCCATATGGGATGCTAGCAGTGTAGGAAGTGGCTTTACCTGCTATACCACAGCGCCAGCCCCAAGAAAGAGAGAGATCTTCCATCCACTGGTTTGCTCTCCAAATGCCCACAATAGGCAAAGCTCCATCCAGGTCTCCCATGTGGGTGGCAGGGGTCCAAGAATTTGAGCCAGCACAGGGCATGATGCTTTAGCAGGAAGTTGGATCAGAAGCACAGTAGCCAGAACTCAAACTGGTACTCGAACAAGGAATGCACACATCCAAAGAGGCAACTTAACACTCGGTGCCACAGCACCTGCCCAATACTTGGATGTATTTTAGGCAAGTATTCTGTATGTCTGTGTGGACTTCAAAGCTGGACCCTGAGAAAATACATGGTAAGGTGGAAGGCTTGCCATCTCCTCACCTAGAGCATGCATCATGTGAATGAATGTGGTTCCCTACCCCGTAAGGCACAGCACAGGAACTAGTTCTTACTAACATTGTCTTTCACTTGGAACTCTAACTAGACACAGATTCAGGGTTTAGCCCTATCATACAGTCCCTGTTAGTCCTAAACGGAGATTAAAAAAAGCTAACTTCTCAGAATTAGGATGAGAACTAGTGAACGCAGCTGGTGCTGTGGTATAGTAGGCTGGGCCTCTGCCTGCAGCACCAGTTTTTCATGTGGGTGCTGGGTCGTGTTCCAGCTGCTCCTCTTCTGATCCAGCTCTCTGCTTATGGCCTGGGAAAGCAGTGGAAGATGGCCCAAGTCTTTGGGCCCCTGAACGCATGTGGGAAAACCAAAGTAAGCTCCTGGTTCCTGGCTTTGGATCGGCCTAGCTCAGGTTGTTGTGGACATTTAAGGAGTGAACCAGTGAATGGAAGACTTTTCTCTCTGCCTCTCCCTCTCTCTGTATCTCCACCTCTCAAATTAAATAAATCTAAAAATCTAGAAAAAAAAAAACCTAGTGAAAAAAATGTATACACGGTGCAAAATCCCCAGCTCTCAGTGAGTATGCATGAATGTGCTCCTCCTCCAAGCTCCAGCAAGCAGAAAGTGTGGTCTTCTTTTTATGTTTTGTTCTCTGTAACTCCCAGGGCAGAATTGTGCGGTTCCATTGTTGTCTAATGGCTATCATTGGTTGACAGGGTTAGCTTTTTACCAGGAATCCGTTGGAAGTCTGCTCTGAAACGTAGAGTTGCCAGATTTTGCAAATACAAATAGAGGTCATCCCATTCAACTTGAATGTCAGAGCAACAGTGAATACCTTTTGTTGTTTAGCATCTCCAAAACACTGCATGGGATATACTTATACTGAAGAAGTATTTGTTGTTGCTCTCACATTAAGATTGACTGGATGTCTTGTTATTTGGCGATGGTAATGGAAGAGATTTCAGAGTCACGTTTATGGGAGGACAGAAGTAACGAGTCTATGTTTCATCCTATTAAAAACTATGGCCAGAAAATCTACCAAATTTACTGAAATGACTCATTGTGCTTTATGGGAATTTGCCTCGATTTGTTGACTTACATTCTAAGCATCAAGTCAGGAAGACATGGAGACACAATCGAGGTGGAACGAGGGCATGGGAGAGAGCTTCCCTGGTGGAGAGCCTGGATTTCACAGGGCAATTCCATCCGGAACTGGGAAGAGCAGATGGTTGCTTTTCAAGGTGTTTGAAGATAAGTTCAACTAAATTCTGGGTGTTGTTTGGCTTCTTAACATTTGAGGCATCTTATCAATATGGCAATGGCTTTTTTTTTTTTCTGTAGGTCTGATCTGATAGGAATGTGTTATATCTTATCAGATACAGAAATATGTCTTCTAAGCCTGTGTAGAAGTACTAGTTTGTCTTGCCTAGATTTATTAACTAAGGAATACCTCTGAAAACTATATCCAGTTTCTCCCTTATTGCTAAATATCTGTCTTATTTCCCTCGTGGTTCCTATAGCTTTCAAATCAAGTAGCAAAATATTTGTTGTTATTATGTGTCTTCCTTCCTCTTTCTCACACTACCTTGTAGGCAGCAAAAATATTCAAAGATACTACCATGAATTAAAAGGTAAATCAGCCTGAAGAATTCCTTCTTGGTAATAAGTTATCCATTAAATGCCACTGAAGTTGTTCTCGTTATAAAATGTGTGTCAACACAATCTCAAATACTTTTCATAAAGTACTAGTAGTAAGACATTAAAAATGACAAAAATGTCTTTAATCTATAAAAAAATTTTAATCACCCAAGGTATAATTTGCCTCACAATAAAATAAATAGTGCTCAAACTGGTCTATCCCACTGGAGGCTCCTGCGTGAGATAGGAAGACAATTGCTTGTAATAGATCATCAATAATAATTGCAACACTTCGTCTCTCCTTCAATGGAGAGTACTGCTCTCTCTTCTCATGACGCATCACCATGAAGGATGTGATGGGGAAATACCCAAGGATATTCTTGGGAAAAACAAACACACTCTGTTTTACAAGTTAAAAGTTCCATTCATTAGTCAATAATCACTGGTTTAAGAAGCCAGGTTGGAAGCCACAAAGTAGAGATGGGATGCTGAGTCCTCCTCTGTCCCATGCAAAATTCAAGCCATAATTTTACACATGCAGGCAATACTTCTATGATTTCATAGGTGTGTTCTGACCACGTGGAGAGTAAAGAATAGAAGTCAAGCAGGAATGTCCAGGAAACTTGAAATATTGAGGGAAGGGACAATGCATCCACGCAAGAAACAATATTAGGAATGCAGCATGCAACATGACCTGTGTAGCTACCAGAGAGACAGTGGCCTCTCCAAGAGTAATGGGGAGGCAGTGGTCGGCTTGGGCAGACTCACGGCTCTTTGATCTTCCTGAGAGTTCCATGTGTCTCAGACAGGTGTAGTAAACACTGAAATTTCATGTTAAGCTAATTTGAGTAGTAAGACGAAAACTGCAGATACATTGAGATTCTGTGTATCCCAGGCTGAGCACTCGATTGTATTTCAATTGATTGTACAAGGTTTTTGGGGAATCATATAGTTAACCCTTCATCTGCCAGCAATACAACTGATGCTAAGATAAGATACACCCCCTCCAAAGGTGTAATGGCTCATGTCAGTAATTGTTTGAAGTATGTTTCTTACTATGGTAAAACACATGTAAGTTTACCGTTATCATCATTTTAAAGTTTGCAGTTTAGCAATGGTAAGCACATTCGCGCCATTGTGCCTTAAATTTGAGTTTCAGAACTTTTTCACTCTGCAAATGTGAAACTCCTTACACATTGAACAACAGCTACCCTTTCCCCTCCCCCAGCCATGGCAGTGTTTTCAATGAGGATTCACTGCCAAGTAGTAAACAAGTTGGCCGCTGGGGGAGGGGGGCACACAAGGACCTGTGGTTTGAGAAAGCCTCATGGAGGATTCTGGAATGCCCCTTGAAAGGCCCCCTCCCCACCCCACCCTCCACCCTGTTGAAAGGATCTGATCTACAGGCATGTTCTTCCCAACAAAGCTAAAACACCGTGCAGCTGTGAGGCAGTTCTACCTACTGGAAATCCCACTCATTCGATCTATTTGGACATTTGGAGTCTTGACTGTGATGAGAGGCAGTCCCTTAAACAGTTCCTCATTTTCCTCACCATAAATCAAATGAAATAATTATAACTTGCATGAGTTTTGAGGGGATTAAATAAGATTCTGGATAGATCATTTAGCATACTGTTGCTCGATAAATAGAAGCAATTGTCATGGCATTGCTTGTGCAATGTCTTCTTTGTTTATTTATCTGATAAATTCTGGGTTCCACCATGCTGTTGCAACTTAAAGATGTGAATGGAATCAACTGGGGATATGTGAAGACAGAACAAGGTTCTTATCCTTGTTTGCACATTGGAGTCATCTGGAAAACTTCTTAAAAATACAAAGGTCTAGGTCTCAACCAGATCAAAGGCATCTGTGTCTATGGACTTGGAGTAGGGGGTGGAGGGTAGTAGGTATAAGCATTTTTCAAAAACCACTGGGTGTCTTTTCTTGTGAAGGCTAAGTTGATAGCATTGACTATGGAGGCAATAACACATTTAAGATTAAGTCCAAAAGGAGAGATTTTGCTCTAAAGGGGAGATTTTGCTTTGTCCGTGGGATTTCTTCAAGTGGCTCTTGAGAGAAAAGTGTGGCTACTGTGTGGCCCAGGGAAGAAGTGCAAATCGGGGGAATTCAAAACTGTGGACATCTTAAAACATGAGTGAACATGAAAAATAGTGAAGGCATGGGTTTTGACTATTCAAACAAGAATGAGTTATAGTCATTGTTTGTTGTACCTTTTTAGACTCTGTTTGCTTTGTTTTAATAAGTCTAGTCTTGATGCTGTTTCATTCATTTTACTAGGTACGGAGACAACTTTATGGCTGTCAATGAATCTGACTTGGAGTCCACACCCAACTGTCTCACTGATTTGATGGAAACTCAGTGGCTCCCCTGTCAAATTTGTGGATCAAATAAGCTAATATGAATGAAAAATGTGTGAACTTACATAATACCTCCATAAGATGGTGTTAGGTATACAAGGATGCTTCAAAAATTTCATGGAAGTGGAATTAAAAGGTAAGTTTACTTTGATGCAAAAAAATTGGAATCTGTGCATAATGTTTTTTAATTATACACATTTTTCATGAGCCCTTTGAAGACTCCACCTATGTATGGATTCCAATGAGAAAGCACAGAGGAAAATCCATGAGTTTCTAAGCGTATAATAAGCCCATGAAAATCAACCCAAAGGATTCTGTGCTGCAGCGTGCTGAGCAGAAACTCAACAAAATGAATACAACCAACATGGACTTCTCTGGGATGAGTCACTCCTTTGCTGATGGCAGAAGCAACGTAAAGACCAACCCAAACCAGGGTTCTCCTCCTCACTGTAGAGGGAGGAAAGGCAAAGGAAGTCATGCACGGAAGAGCAATCTCCAGCCCTCAATTCAAAAAAAAAAAATCAACCAAATTGTTGTAAGACCTCAGCACCCTGACAGTTGTTTCTAGAACTTCTTTCACAACATCTCTATTTACTCTAAGCAACTCCCAGCCCTGGGCACTTCTCTCATCAGCAATGTTAAATTCTAATCCTTTCCAAATCCTTCTCCTTAAAAAAGTATGGTACTATTAACAGTTGTATGATAATATCCCTTTCCTGGAGCTTCAAATTTTAACTAGGAATGTTTTAAGCTAAATGAATGAAGCTTTTACCGTAGACGTTCAGGCACATCAAGCAGGCAGGGGAATGGTATGAGGGGCAGGCAGGCTGCCCAAGCTCCATGAGGGGAGAGCTGGTACTGGGGCTCCTATTAGCAGCAGCTTCGTAGAGAAGAAGATACAAAGTGAAGGGACATTGCACCTGCTTGTCTGTGGCGCTTGCCTGTCCACAGCCCCTCTACTCATGTCTACCCTGTATCAGGCAGAATGCAACACACTTGCATCAGCCTGATGCCTCATGAGTCAATGTTGAATTCAATGATGTATTCCATTTTAGATAGAAATCATCACAAGATATCTGAGTTCTCTACCGTTTTTTTTCTTTTTAGTAGAATCTATTGACTAAAACCGAATACCTTAGATGGACCCTTTTGTGAACACTAAAATCACAATTTCATATGACTTCACTCAATAACTTCTTTAATAGAGAATCTTGAAGTCCCTAGAGTCATCATCTATAATTTCAACTTTTATTTTAAAAAGTGAGGGAATGGCTAATTTTATATGAAGATCTGAGAAGGTGTGTGACTTGCCTAAAACCAACAGAACACACTTTGTCACTGATATTGCTATGAGGGTAGGAAAGAGGAGATGAGCCTAGATGAAAGGCATTGTTGCCCTTGGACAAATGCTTTGCATCAATCAACTTCTTGGTCACCTCAGAGCTAAGGAAAGTATAATTTGGACTTCTGATAAATTGCACTTCTCACCAAGTTTTGCTGTGATGACTCCAGCTGTAACTTGGTGTGGCCTTCTGATTCAATGTGTTCAGAAAACAACAACAACAACAAAACAAACAAAAAAAAAAACTACAGGATTTGAGAATTGTGCCCTTACCCAACATCTTCTGTTCACAAGTGCAGGAATCCAAATCAGTATTGTCGCTCCCCCTCTTCGCGGAGGAACGACACAGGACCCTGCGCTGTTTTTTCGTCTGCTCGGCCCTCCCCGGGTTTGCTGCTGGTTCTTCCCGGGTTGGCTACCATCCCTCCACCTCCGTGGAAGGGCGGCTCCCCCTGCCACTTTCCCCACTTCCGCGGGGGAGCGGCACACCGCCGGCCGGCTCTCTCGGGGGCTGCACAGGTGTTCCCCTTAGATGTTCCTGGTGCATGTTGTCTCTCTCCTCCTTTATAGTCCTCTTCCACCAATCCCAACTCTGCTACCCACACGCCGAGTACGCTGCTCTCCTCCAATCAGGAGCAGGTCCTACAGTTTATTGGTTGAACTGGAGGCAGCTGTGTAGAAGCTGTTTCCCTTCTCAGCGCCATATTGTGGGAGAGCAGATGCATAGAATAAGTCTTAATTCCAGTAACTTAGTCTAGTCCGAGTTGCTCCCAGTTGCTCCCCACAAGTATCGTGATTGCCCCCCAGTGAATTCTTCCCATGAGATAGAAAGAGCTCAACATCATTCCAATCCTTCTAGTTAATGTCCAACCATGAAGTGGATTTACGTCATTGGTGTAATTAAGGCTGTTAATCCCGCTTAATCCTCTGCCTAAATGTGCTGTATCCCCTACTTCACTGCACACTGTCTGTGTGCTTGGAACACGCCATGAGCCATTCTCACAGTAGCATTTAGATTTTGCAAGTGGAGCTTATTCAAAGTGGCTTCAAACTCTCTCAGTCTTCTTGAGCGGTAAATTTTTCAATGAGTTGCATAATGCTGAACAAGTTAACAGCCTGGAGTTCAAAGACAATAGAAATGGCAAATATATCTTATTTTAGTGATTCATTCCTCTAGGATGTGTGAAGAAGACACTCTTCACTTCTGTAAGAAATCCATACTGAAATCCATACATTCACTTTTGAAGAAATCCATACTCTTGAGCCTTAGAAAAGCATGAAACAACATTTTCTCTGGGTCCTCAAAACACCCATTGATCAGATTGGACATGTGGCTTTTGCGTCTAAGTTCCTTTTTTCTTTCAAGAATTCGACTCTGAGGTGGTGTTTCAGCAGAATGGTGAAGGTGTGGACCAGTCGGCGTGGACACGAGGTGGATCAGGGGAACAACACACATCTGTTCTCAACATCCTTCCTGCCTCCCAGATCAAAATTTAGCATGGCTTTTGACGTCTCTCCTGTCTCCCTGCTGCCTTCCGTGGGCCCCATCTGCTGGTTTCCATGCCCCCACTCCCTCCTAAGAACAATGAGTCCTAAGTAAGAGCAGTCAGCCAGGTCTCAACATCTCTTGACTCTTTCCTCCCCATTTCCCCTTTCTCCTTGCCATGGTCATCCCCATGGCCTCATGTCCTTAAAGAGACGCCCGCACATCTGCACTGCTCTCCCAGCCTCAAGTGCACTGACACATGTACCTGTGTTCACATACTTCCTGATTCCAACATTCCTTGCTATTCTTCTCCAACTTATTCAAAGATCGTTCACCCCTCAAAGAATATCTTGATTCCCTCTTTTCCTCATGGCCTTCTCTGACCATTCTCTCCACAGAAATGTCTTCTCTAATATTTTTGCGCTCGTAGGATTAACAGCACCATTGTTGTGGCACTGACATTATGAGGTTTCTTTTTCTGCCCGGGATGCTGTAACAAAATCCTTGGACTGGCTGGTTTAACAACAAACATTTACTGCTTATGTTCCGGAGGTGGGCAAGTCCAAGATCAAGGTGTTGGCGGATCTGGTGTCTGGTGATGGCTCTCTTCCTGGTTTGCGGCTAGCTGTCTTCTCCATGTATCCTCACAGGAGGTAGGGAGATGTAGTCTCCCTTCTTATAAGGACACTATTCCCCATTGTGGGTGCTCTACCCTTGTGAGCTCATCTAAACCAGTTACCTCCCAAAGGCCCTACCTCCTACCATCACCCCACTGGGGGTTAGGGTTCCAGTATATGAATTTGGGGAGACAGAATCACGTAGCCCATAATATGGGATTAGCAATTCTTGAAACTCACCCATGTCATGTTTCTCTAATTAGATTGCATGATTCCATTGGGAGTAAATAACATTCTTTTCCAAGGCCAAAGCAAAAAATGGAGTGCTCAATCAAACTAAGTTGAAAGGCTGATTGAGGTGAGCATATTTTAAATCTTTTCATGTTGCTACTTGGAAGTTACATCACTATTAACTACGGTCACCACGCTGTACGATAGGTCACTAGAACCTATTCCTCTCGTCTCATTAAAACTTTGACCAACATCTTACTTTTCCTCATCCTGCTACTTCCTTGCCTCCAGATCCTGGTAACCACCACTCTCATCTATTTCCATGAGCTCTATTCTTAGATTTCCCATGTAAGTGAGATCATGTGATATTTGTCTTTCTGTACTTGTCTTATTTCACTTAACATAATGTCCTCCAGCTTCATTCAGTGATGGATATGTTAATCAGCCAGATTTAATTATTCCACAGTGAATGCGCACTTGTATATCAAAACACCACATTGTACCCCATAAATATATATATAATTATTTGTCAATTAAACTTCTTTAGAAGATTGAGTTGGGCACAGCAAAGCAAGGGACAACTCCAGGTCATGTTTTATTGATATGAGAAGTACTTGGGCACATGGATCTATCAGCACAAACTCTTAAGATCCTGTTTGCTATGTGCATGGATCAAATGACATTTTCCAAGGAATGAAGTAAATTGAAGGAAACATTCAAATCTCAGTTTCCTTAATAATCAGCCTAGAAATATAGCTAAACAAAAGCACCTTTAAAAGTATGCACAATATCCTACAATTTGCACTGCCTAACATCAAGGCATTTTTATATAGTGCTGTTCTTCATACAACTCTGGTTCTAAATTGATGATTGAAATGCAATAGTGAAAATCCATGAAGATAAATGTGAGGTGAAATATCATGGGTTTTGAATAATGAGATGTAAAAATAATCTATTTATTTTTGAATGACCATTTTCCAAGTGGACATTTCCTAAATTTGGTGGAGAGTTTTGAGAACATTAAGAGAAAAGGGGCAGGCACCGTGGCTCAATAGGCTAATCATCCACCTGTGGCGCCGGTACACTGGGTTCTAGTCCCATTCGGGGCGCCGGATCCTGTCCTGGTTGCCCCTCTTCCAGGCCAGCTCTCTGCTGTGGCCCGGGAAGGCAGTGGAGGACAGCCCAAGTGCCTGGGCCCTGCACCCCATGGGAGACCAGGAGAATCACCTGGCTCCCGACTTCGGATCAGCGCGATGCGCCAGCCGCAGCAGCCATTAGAGGGTGAACCAACGGCAAAGGAAGACCTTTCTCTCTGTCTCTCTCTCTTGCTGTCCACTCTGCCTGTCAAAAGAGAGAGAGAGAGAGAGAAGGAAGCACCCCACTCCCAAAGTCAAGTAAAAGTTGAGACAATCAGTTGCACCAGCAGAGAATTGGAGCAACATGGTTTGGGAGTGATCTGAGAAATCCCCTGGTTCTCAGTTGAGAATGTAGACATTGCAATCCTGCCTCACTCTGCTGGCCCAACAACTCCTGGAGTTGCCTTTGGTGTTGCATTGTAGATACCTTTGATAAATTGGGACATTCTCAGGGTGAGAGGTCCTAAGGTGTTGTGACAGTGCACTCCAGAGTCAAACAATTTTTTATTTGTCATGAAGCAAAGCAGATCAGGGTTGTCTTTATCAGGGCTTCATTCAGAAAATGCTGTGTGCAGCCTCTCTGGCTGCAGTTCCAGGATCCAGGATCCACAGAGGGAAGTGACGAGACAGGGGAGGGAAGAGCTTTATGGCAGTGCCTAGGAAATCTCAGGGACAGTAAATCAGACTCCCAGAAAGACTGAACAGAGTAGGGCGACCAGCAAACCAGGACACTGGGTTCACTCCTAGAGCCCTTTCCAACCTCAAAAGCACAAAAATAAAGAGCAGTAAGGTGGTGGGGATGAATGATTCTATGACTCCCCTGTGATGGAGACCCACCTCCTACAAGGTGAACATCAAGGTCAAGTGGTCCTCCCTGAGCAAATGCAGTCTTCATTCCTGCTAGGCTGGAGCAGATGGTGAAGGAGGCTCCCGCTTTCTCCCCTCTGCCCGTGTTGCCGGATCCTTCCTCAGCCCCCAGCAAGTGTCCTTGAGCAGGGCTCCCTTTTGAGCAAGGGCTTAAGTTATTGTGTAAGAGGAGGGAGTCCTGGAGGGCCCAGGTGTGGCTTTCAGGCTGATAGAGAAGATCTGGAGCTTGATGGACATATAGTGCCCATCGTTTCTTGAGGTGGCTGTTGATCAAAACTGTTCTAGAAAGCAGTCTTTCTTAATATCCCCAGACACAGCTTCTCTAATTATGCCTGTCACGCATCTGAAGCTGAGCCAGTTAAATGCTGGAAAGGACCTGGGAATGACAAAGTAGAGGAAAGGGACACTTTGTGACCTGAGTTTCCAGCGTCTTTACTGAACTGGCGGCATGAGTGACCGAGCAGGACTGCCTCACGAGACCCAGCCAGACAACGCTTGCACGCCTGGGAAGCCTCGTGAGACACATCTCAGGGAAGATGCAAGATCCCTTAAGGACGATGAGATGAGAATGATGCGAGCATGACACAGTGAGTGAAGACGGGACAGTGTTCCTTCCCATCGTGGAAGGAGCAAACAGGCTTACTGTGGCATACAGCTTGGAAGCTCTCCGTTCAGGACCAGGCAGTCCCAGTAGTCTGGCATCTGGTGGGCGCTGCCAATGGCAGAGCATCTGCAAAGGAACTAACACACGGTGCGCCAGGAAGCAGGGAGGGAAGCCAGGCTGAATTCGGTCTAAATACCCAACCCAGTCTGGAGAGCTACCTCCCAAGGTGAGTCACCAAAGAGCCACACGCTTCCCACTGGCCCACCTCCCAGCCGCCATAATCAGAGCCAGTGTCCATTCCAATCCATCAACCCTTAACGTAAGACCTTGGGTTTCAATGCCTGAGTTCATCGTACCAAGTCCTGTTCAATTCATAAGAGACAGGACTCAGGAAGTTTGGGATCTTACATTAGCTGTTGTAATTATAGCCAGGATCTTGAACAAGTTGGTTCACAGGATCATAGCATTCTAGAAGGTTCAGCTGCAAAAATCATCAAATTTGGCCGGCACCGGGGCTCAATAGGCTAATCTTCTGCCTGCGGCACCGGCACACCGGGTTCTAGTCCCAGTTGGGGCACCGGATTCTGTCCCAGTTGCCCCTCTTCCAGTCCAGCTCTCTGCTGTGGCCCAGGAGTGCAGTGGAGGATGGCCCAGGTGCTTGGGCCCTGCACCTGCATGGGAGACCACGAGAAGCATCTGGCTCCTGCCTTCAGATCAGCACGGTGCACTGGCTGCGGCGGCCATTGGAGGGTGAACCAACAGAAGGAAGACCTTTCTCTCTGTCTCTCTCTCTCTCTCTCTCTCTCACTGTCCACTCTGCTTGTCAAAAAAAAAAATCATCAAATTCTTCAATTCTCTGTTACGTACTTTGAGTTGTAGAAGATAATGATTGGAAGAAACTGATTGTGAAATATCATGCCAGTTAAAGAGTTTAAACTCTAACAGTAAGGGCAAGAAGCAGCATTTTATTAAAATTTTGTTTTCTGTTAATAAACGTGGTGTTAGGATGTGAGTTAATTAAATCCATTTGTCAAATGCAGTGAATGATCATGAGGAGGATGTTTCTTCTTTACTTGATATTCTCCAAACTCTCCCCAGTTCAGAAAACTGTTTTTTGGAATACAGAGATTAAAAAGAAAAATTCAGATTTTTTTACCTCACATCATTCCCAGTGCATGATATTTATTCTAATTTTTTCTCTGTTTCAATCATTAACTTGCAAAGCAAGATGTGCTTTAGAACATAAAGAGATTCAGTGTTTATATAAATGTGCATTGATCAGTAATCAATGCACACTCCAGAATGCTGCTACATTTCTAGTAGAACTTTTGTTTTAGTTGAGTTTCTTAAGCTGATTAGAAAGGATGATGGGATTTTAATTGGGGTCTCTATTTTCTTCTAATCTTTGGAAGACATCAGGTTTTTTTTTCAACCCACATAGTTAATCAGTTACAAAAATCTTCCCAGGAAGAGTTCTGTTCCTCCTTATTCATAGAATTATTTGGTTCTCCTCAAAGCAGGTTAGCCTTCTGTACAAAAGACATCTTAATGTCAAAACAACGTGCACATTTCTCACCTTTGGGCCACAGAAAATGGAAGAGTACCTTTTTTTTTTTTGAGTAGCCAATCTTTCCAAAGTATTCAGCCCTCGCTTCATTATACAATTGGACTCACACAAATCCTTACAAGTGTGGGGGCCTTTGACAGAGCTTCCTGCTTGGGCCCCAGAGTGGCAGTGGGAATGGGACCCTCCATCACCACAGGAATGCATTTATGATCATGCATTGCTTAAGTCTGTTTTTATTTCCCGTTTTATGGAAAATGCAGTGGTAATCCCTTTAGAATTCCCCTCAGCTTAAATCTCAGAGACTGTTCTCGGCCGCCTCTTAATGTCTCAAGAGTACTTCAAGTTGCGTAAGCCCATATTCAACAGGTAAAGCCCACTTTGTTCTATAGAGATGGCTGGAAATAATGTGAAATTAAAGATTTAATCTTCTGGGGGCAGATCAGCCTTTCCTTAGTCCATCACAAAGAAACGAAAAAGTCTAGCACCTTTTCAGTAAATAGAGCTGTCTTTGATTGGCAGGCCTGCTGCATTGATCCCCAAAACTATGTTGCTAAAAATTTTATTAATACAATTAGGCAAAGAGACGACGGCACAGTCTTCAGTGTTGGGGGAGATTTCATTTCATGATGAAGTTTGCTGCTATTATTAACCTAATTGACAGGATTTATGTGCAGGGAGGAAAAAAAAAGAATCAGCTTTGGTGACAAATGAAGTACCTTTTTTTCTACTCACAAGAAAACTCCAACTCTACCAACACAAATTAGAAGCAGCAGTCAAAGCAACATTGATACGAGAGGCAGGGATTAGATGGGCAGAGATTATGCCGGACTCAATGTTCTCTTTGTGGATTTCAGTGCTGTGCATTCTGTTGGAATTTTCAACTGAATATTCCTTATCTGGTCTATCATTTGCATTAATTTCCCATATTGGATAGTTTTGCCAAAGATTATGCAGTACTTTTTTTCCTGGAACTCTGGCCCGCCAGCACACCTGGTAGAGTTCTATCCGTATATTCCATCAAAGAATCCAAGGGCAAGAAGGGCCCGTGAGAGCATCATTTCTCATAGGCACATCACTGTCCCTTGGGAATCCCAGGAATGACTTTCCTCTCTCCCTCCCTTGACAGAGGAATTCTACAACAATGGGGAGGTTAAAAGGATGGACATCCTCCAAGTGGAGGGTTTTCAGGGCTAGGTACCACTGAGGTCCTTTGAGGCAGAGACCCCGCTGGGCTGGGAGTTCACATGGGACTGGGCCTGCTGCAGTCTCTAAGAGACAGGTCACCTCCCTCTGCGCAGGTATGTGTTGATGTCCCGCATGTGAGCAGGTGTGGGGAGTAACAGCGTTCTGCTGGAGAAGAGAGATGTATTTTAAATAGCTGCAACTGCAGAATTCTTTGTACTGAGTGTGGTAGGTGCTATGGTTTGAGATGGCTTGTCCCCTCCAAAACTCACATTGAAACTTGAATTTTGCTGTTGTGGCTGTGCCGGGAGGTGGGACATAGCGGGAGGCATTCAAGTAAGAAGGCAGAGCTCTTGGGCATAGATCACTATCTTTTCACAGCCGTGAGTTCCTACTGTGGCAGGACTGGATGAATTATTGTGAATTGTTACGACTCAAGGTGTTCTGTCATGGTTTTGCTCTTCCACATGCACCTACTTGCCTTTCCACTCTCTGCCACAAGTTGAAGCCGCACAAGGCCCTCACCAGGTGCGGCCACATGATCTTGGACTTCCAACCTCAAAAACTATGACCCAAAATAAACCTCCTTCTCTTTACACATTACCTGGCCTCAGGTATTTGTTATAGCAAGAGAAAATGGATGAAGACAGTCAGCTATTAGAATAAATACAAGCTAGTAGATAGAAAATTTCCAACTGAACGCCATGATTTCCCCAACGTAACTAACACTCATGTGAACACCCGAACTGGCACAACAACTCCAGAATTTGATCAGCAGCAACCTAGAACCACTCAGCCACCCGAGGTCACATATGAGGGATCAGAGTCAGCATGTCCTGAGCAACACAGATAACTGAAAATCCCAGAGACTCTGAGCAGGCCACCAGTGATATCAAATGGGTAGGTGTGGCAAAACGTTTCAATGAGCAAAAGCAAATCCAGGAACAAAAAAAACCATACTTTTAAACTGGATTGTATTAAAGCAAAGGGAACGTGATTTTACAAGATTTAGTTTGCCTTCCCTGGAGTCACACCACCCCCCAAATTGTGCCACCGCTAAGTTGGAGGCAACCCTAGCCTGGGAGGAAGGAAAACGTGGCAGATTGCTCAGAAACCTCCTCATCCGGTCCTGAAATACTGAACCTGGCGTAGCATCAGAGAAAGCTTCAATGTTTTCACTCCCAGCCCCCACCCTACAGTAACAGGCAGGTTTGGTGGCAAAGAAACTAGTATATGCGCTGGCATGAGCCCCTCCTTCTGACACAGTTTGAGCCAATGGGTCCACCTCCCAATCTGGGTTCCAAATGCATGGTGCAGCTCAGAACGAAGCTATTTAAGTCGTCTACATTTGGATCTAAATAGTGAATGCCAAGCCAAACACAGGATTTACATAGCCACAGACCCTTTACCAACCAAGCCCTAGTGCACTCCCCCACGTCAATGGATTCTGTTACTGCCAATCAGTTAATAAGCAGAGACAGGAAAAAAAAACCCAGTTCATTCCCAAAGATGTGCATTGATTGCTGTTTCTGTTCTCTCTTGATGTATAGCCACTCACACTCAAAAATAGAGTGGCAGAGAAAAAAAATTTTTTTTCTCACAATTTTGTGGTCTGGACTGAGCTTTGCTGGGTGTTTCTACTGCTCCCCGCAGCTGGAAATAAAACATCAAAGACACCCTCCACTCACTTGCCCAGGATCTCAACTGAGAGCTACAACAGTTGGTGGTTGGCCAAGCACCAATCTCCCTCAATCTTGTCTGTTTCTCTATGCTTGTGTATCTCCTCCTCTCCTCCTCTCTCTCTCTCTCTCTCTCTCTCTCTCTCCCATCTCTCTTTTATCCTCATACCCACCCCCTACCACATGAAATCTATCCACATGGATTGTACTTTTCATTAATTTTATATGGCTGCTGTAACCCAGTACCACCAACTGAATGACTTCAAACAACAGAAACTGATTCTCCCGTAGTTCTGCAGGGCAGAGGTCTGAGAACAGGGTGTGGCAGGACCACACTCCCCCCCAGATTCTGGTGGCTCCTGGCCACTTTGGACCTTCCTTGCTTGTTCGCAGCCACATCACTCCTATCTCTGCCTCTGCCATCAAGCAGCTTCCTACTGAGGTGTGCCTGTCTCCCTTCTCTTTCTAAGGACATCAGTCGTATTGGAGGACTTCAACATGACCCATCTAATTTACATCCTAATTACACCTGCAAACGCCATATTTCCAAATCAAATCACACTCACAGGTAGCTGGGGTTCAGATCTGAACCTACCGTTGCTGGGGGGTGGGGGTAGGGAGGATGGTGAGGGACACCGTTGAATCTGTAACAAGTGTTCTTATATCATGGCAGCAGGCCGTGGGGTCTTAAATTTCCCCCCAGGATGGGTCATTCCACAGGCAGGAAGGCAGAATTAGGCTCCTGGGGCCCAACCTACGAGGGGCCCAGTGTCATGTCCACCAGGCCCAGTGAGCCGAAGTCGAAGTGTGCCCTAGGAATGTTCTCTAAGCCTCTGACTCCAGCGACCACAAGGTAAGACTCTTCATGACCTCCATGTGATGGATTGCAGCATGCTTTCACTTTCAACATGTCTGAATAGTGGTGAAATAACCTCTGTTATTTCAACAAAAATCACTGCCCTGTGAGGCACCAGGAAGAGAAAAACGACAAAAGAATAGTCCTCTCCTCTTCAGAAACTTAAGCAAGACAAAGGGAAGGGAATCAGCACCTGTAAATGCTTGTGGAGCAAGCCTAACCGGGCACCTGCTCGATGCCACCAGGGAGCCGGAAAGGAATAGTGCCTCTCACCCTCAAGTTGCGGGCCAGGTTATCAATATGATCACCAGCTCCCCCCATCTCAGAGCATTTCCATGACAACGCACCGTAATGTCCACAGCAAAGAGCTACACGGACTAAATAGGCAACACAGACCATGAGTCAGCAATTCTGGCGACACGTGGATGCAGGGGAATGATTCTAATCAACAGAGCAAACACCACACCCCACAGTTTGCAGGGAGAGTGGAATTCCTCCCTTGATCTCACTCTGGGCGGAAATGTGGAAGCATCATCGAAGTGATGACGAATAATTCCATGTGTCTACAATATACCTAGTACAAAATAACTCCTGACCGTGGAAAAGTAAGTCCAGGGCCATGACCGTATCTCATTGAAACAGCATCATCAGAAAATGAAGTTGACAGTACAATGAGTCAGCCAAGGGACAAAATGGACCAACTTACCAAGAGGGACCGTGCAGTCGGAGGGGACACATGGTGGGGCACATGACACTCAGATGTATCAGAGCAATTTCCCAGTGGCTCCTGGAAACGCACACTGGAATCAGTGTCTTATTCCCACATCCTCCTTCACAGGGGGATTTCTTGGCACTACAGAGCAGAAAAAAAACCAAGGTTGTGAGATGAAGGTAGAGTACACAACTCACAGATCTCCTACCTGACCAACCTTGGTCAGGCATTGGTTGAAAGTAGTTTCTTGGAGACAATGATTTTCTGGAACGTCTGGCCTACTGGGTGCCCTGGCAGACTGGGATTCTGCAGTCAAATGACTGCATCAGAGCCAGACACACACGTGCTGGCGGTTTGGAGTTGGAGGGCCATAGGCTGAAGCAGCACAAAATGGATTAAGATAAATACGGAAAGAGTCATCATTCCCACACGGTATAGGATATACTACACACACACACACACACACACACATAAACACACACACACACACAACATATTAAAGATGCCAGTGCTACCTAAATTGACATAGGGCTTTGCACAATACTTATCAAAATTCAAGCAAGTATATTTTGTAGATCCAAACAAGATTACTGTCAACTTATATACAAATGTATAAGAGCTAGAGTAGCTGAAGCAATTTGGAAGAGGACTAAAGTGGAAAGAATCAGTGTATTGATCTCAGGACTTACACAGCTACAGTAATGAATCCGTGTGGTATGGGCATAACGATAGACACATAGATCCATGGAGTAGGGAACCCGGAGGCAGACTCAGAGTGCGGAGAGAGTGAGTGGAAGAAATAAGGCCTTTCCATGAAGCGATGCTGGAGTCATTGTGGGTCCTGTGGCAAGACATAAACCTCAACATAATCCTCATCCTCTACCAAAACACGGATCATGAATGTAAGCGTAAATGTAAACTATAAAACTTTCTAAAAAAATAGGAGAATATCTTCAGAATCTAAGCCTAGACAAAGTGACACCAAACTCAAACCAGAAAAAAATGGATAAACTGGACTTCCTAAAAAAGTAACTTTTACTCTATTAAAGACTGTTAAGAAAAGAGAAGCTACAGACAGAAGGAAATATTTGTCAACCATATCTAACAAAGGACTAGTATCTAGAATATGAACAACTGTCAAAACCCAGTGATAAAAGTATAGATAGATAAAGAAAAAGAGATATTTCATTATCAGGACATATAGCTAGCAAATGGGCTGATGAGAAGATGTGAAACATTATTGGCCAACAGAAAAATGCAAATTAAAGCCACCACACACCCAGTAGAATGGCTGGAATAAAAGATGTGACAACACCTGAATACCAGCAGGGATGGGAAGAACTTGATCGCTCCTACGTTGCTTACAGGAATGGATAGTGACACAGCACCCTAGAAAACAGCTGGCATTTTTTTAAAAACAACAAATCATGCAATCATGGAACAACTCAGCCATTGCATTCCTGGACATTTATGAAAAAAAAAAAAAAGTAAATTCACCTAAAAGCCTAACCACAAAGGTTTACGGCGACTTTATTTCTTCTACTCCTAAACTGGGCACAGTTCAAATGTCCTTCAATGGATGGCTGCTTAATCTGTGGTTCATCAACACCATGGAACACTACTCTGCAATAAAAAGGAATAAATTACTGATACGTGCAAAAACCTGGAAGCATCTTCAGAGAATTGTCCTAAGTGGGATGAAAAAGACTTTTTGAAAGCTTATATTGCTACATACTGTATAATCCCACTTAAGCAGACTTCCTATAGTGACAAAAATTATGGAACTTGGAGCAGTCATTTGGCCTAGCAGTTAAGATACTTGTGTCCCACATTGAGTACCTGGATTTGATTCCTGGCTCCAGCTGCTCACTCCCTCCAGCTTTCTACTAGAAGAGTGGTGGGACACAGGTGCTATGACTCAAATAGTTGAGTCCCTGCTACCCATGTGGGAGATATGAATTGTGTTCCTAACTATTTGCCTTAGCCCTGGCTAGCCCTGACTTGAAGCATTTGGGTATTTGGGGAGTGAGCCAATGGACTCTCTCTCTCTCTCTCTCTCCCTCCCTCCCTCCCTCCCTCCTCCTCTCCCTCCCCCTCCACCTATCCTTCTCCCTCTCCTTCTATAAGAAATCTTTTAAAACTCATTTAAAAAGAGAGAACAGACCAGGTTAATGGTTTCCATGGATTGAAAGGGTAGAGTGGACAGGAGGTGTGGGTGGGATACAGCTAATCGGAAAACCAGATAAAGTGAATACAACATTCCTTTGTTATTTCTGCATATGTATCTGTAATTATCTCAAACAGCAGGTTTCATTAAAATGAAGATTCTGGCATAGTGGATAAAACTGCCATTTGTGGTGCCGGCATCCCATCTGGGTGCCAATTCATGTTCCAGCTGCTCCACTTCTGATCAAGCTCCATGCCAATGGTCTGGGAAAAACAGCAGAAATTAGCCCAAGTGTTTGGGCCCTGCACCCTATGGGAGACTGGAAAAAGCTCCAGTTTCCTATCTTTGGCTGGCCTGGCTCAGCCCTGGCCATTGCGGCCATCTCGGGGAGGGAACCAGTGGATGGAAGATCTCTCTGTGTCTATCCCTCTTTCTCTCTCTTCCGTAATTCTGATTTCAAGTAAATAAGTAACTGAATGAATGAGTGAGTAAAATGCAGACTCAGGAGCACAGTTAGGAAATAAATGTTCAAAGTCCTGAGGTTGAGAGTTGGCAGAGGTGTTCCTCGTTGGACTTCTAAGGGGTAACAAGGTCAAGAATGCAAAACAAAGTCATGGACCAGGTCTGAGATCACCAGTAAAAACCGCGGTCCTAGGACTGAAGTCTACATAAAGGCTCCTACTGAGCACTGTGTTAGGCAGCCCAAGACATGGGTGAACACCCAGGGACTAGTTCTGGTGTATCCCCAACGTCGCAGAGTGCAGGAGCCCTAAGCCACCATTGTACAAACTGTTTCTGAATGAGAAACCCTTGGAGGAAACCACAAAAGCAACAGAAAAGGCACAAAACAGAGAGGAGGGGGTGGCGCTGTGGCTTAGTGGGTAAAGCTGCCGCCTGCAGTGCTGGCATCCCATATGGGCACCAGTTTGTGCCCCAGCTGCTCCACTTCCAATCCAGCTCTCTACTATGGCCTGGGAAAGCAGTAGAAGATGGCCCAAGTCCTTGGGCCCCTGCACCCATGTGGGAAACGTGGAGGAAGTTCCTGGCTCCTGGCTTCAGATCAGCGCAGCTCCAGCCATTGCGGCCAATTGGGGAGTGAACCAGCAGATGGAAGACTTCTCCTCTCCTCTCCTCTCCTCTCCTCTCCTCTCCTCTCCTCTCCTCTCCTCTCCTCTCCTCTCCTCTCCTCTCCTCTCCTCTCTCTCCTCTCCTCTCCTCTCTCTCCTCTCCTCTCCTCTCTCTCCTCTCCTCTCCTCTCCTCTCCTCTCCTCTCCTCTCCTCTCCTCTCTTTCCTCTCCTCTCTTTCCTCTCCTCTCCTCTCCTCTCCTCTCCTTTTCTCTCTCTGTGCCTCTCCTTCTCTCTCTGTGTAACTCTGGTTTTCAAATAAATTTAAAAAAAATTTTTTAAAAGAGAGGAGCAGCCGGGCTGCTGCTCACTAGGCTAATCCTCCGCCTGTGGCGCTGGCACCCCGGGTTCTAGTCCCGGTTGGGGCGCCGGATTCTGTCCCGGTTGCTCTTCTTCCAGTCCAGCTCTCTGCTGTGGCCCGGGAGTGCAGTGGAAGATGGCCCTGCACCCCATGGGAGACCAGAAAAAAAAAAGAGAGAGGAATGGGCTACAAAGAACAAATAAGAGACTGAGGGATAAAAAGAGAGTATCTTCCTCAACACGAGACTGCAAACAGAAACTCTGATGTGTGACGAAAACTAGCATAACGAGTAGTCAGCATAGCCAACCACAAATTTACCAGGACACAAATCCACTCCAGATCAAATGAAAATATGGAAGATTTCAGAAAGACTTTGAGATAAATAAAGTAATAACAGGCTGAAATTAAGTAACAGGTGATCATGAAGAAGAAACCAGGGGGATGTCTTGGAAGTTAATAATATTGTCATAAAAAAAAAACTCTTTAGGCAAAATGTACTCTAGACCAGGCACAAAGAGAAAATTAGTGAAATTAAATTATTTACATAGAAGTCAAGAATTAAACCATATCACAGAACACAGACCCACCAAACAGAACATGAAAATTAGGAATATGCAGGAACAGAATTTCCAAGTTAGGTCAAGGAGGGATTCCAAAAGAAAAAGACCAAATTGTGAAGAAGCAATATTTGAAGAAAGTATGACTTACAACTTTCCAGATTTAAATATATATTTTATATATCTTCCAGATTTATATACATATACAACAAAAAGCTTACCTAAAAATTATTCCACATCTAAAAAAAATCTACAAACTGAGTGTCTGACAAAGCATTAATATCCAGAATACATCAGCAACCTTAAAAACTCAACACAACAAAGCAACCAATCCAACAAATAAATAGGCAGAAAACCTAATAGATATCTCTCAAAAGAAGAAATACAAATGGCCAACAAATATATGGATGCTCAGCCATCAGGGAAATGCAAATCAAAACCACAATGAGATGTCACCTCACCCTGTCAGAATGGATAAAATCTAAAACACAGGGAGTAACAAACACTGGCAAGGATGTGGAGAGAGGTGAACACCTATCCACTGCTGGTGAGACTGTAAATTAGTGCAGCCACTGTGGAAAGCAATGTGAAGATTAAAAAAAAAAAAATTAGAAATAGACTTGCCATATGATCCAGCAGTTCCACTACTGGGTATACACCCAAAAGACATGAACACATTGTATTTTTTTTTTTTTTTTGACAGAGTGGACAGTGAGAAAGAGAGAGAGACAGAGAGAAAGGTCTTCCTTTGCCATTGGTTCACCCTCCAATGGCCGCCGCGGCCGGCACAGCGCGCAGATCCAATGGCAGGAGCCAGGTGCTTCTCCTGGTCTCCCATGGGGTGCAGGGCACAAGCACTCGGGCCATCCTCCACTGCACTCCCGGGCCACAGCAGAGAGCTGGCCTGGAAGAGGGGCAACCAGGACAGAATCCGGCGCCCCGACCAGGACTAGAACCCGGTGTGCTGGCGCCACAAGGCAGAGGATTAGCCTATTGAACCACGGTGCCAGCCTAACACATTGTATTAGAGACACTGCACCACCATGTTTACAGCAGCACTGTTCACAACAGCCACAATTCGAAATCAACCAAAGTGTCCATCATCAGATGAATGGCTAACGTGAATGTGGTATGTGTACACAGTGGAATATTATTCAGCTCCAAAAAGAATGACATTTCATCAAAATGAACACAACTGGGGCACATGATGTTGAGTAAAATAATCCAAACACGTAATGACAAATACTGCATATTCTCCCATAGGTGTGGGAACTAAAATTTTAAAAAAGCAAAAAAAAAAAAAAAAAAAAAAGAAAGAAAGAAAGAAAGAAAGAAATTTGTATGTCAGTATTGCTACAAATACAGTTTTGTAAGTCTTGGTTTTATACCTTTGTCAAACCAGAGATTAAGGATGTTATACTTTTATAATTTTGATGATCTGTGATTACTTTAACATTTACTGTATATGGATAATATGGTCATATTTTTCCTGCCAGTTATTTGTTATATTTATTCCCATGAAACTAGGGTATTTTGCAAAATAAAATAAAATAAAACAAACAAAAAAACAAAAAATCCACATCTGAAGACATTATAACGAAAGTATAAAACATCAATAATAAAAAATAAAGCAAAGTATAAGGAATATGAAGTATTTACTGTGTATATTTGCTGGCAGATATAGCGTAACTATGGCATAAAGCAAAACATATAAAGAGTGTAGTGGGGGGCTGTTTTGCACAGTGGTTAGCACACCACTTGGGATGCCCGCATTGCGTATCAGAATGCCTAGGTGTTAGTGCAGCTCTGCTCCTCATTCCAGCGTCCTCCAAATGCACACCCAGAAAGACAGCTGGTGAAGGCTCAAACATGTGGTGCCTGCCACCCTCATTGAAGACCTGGAATGAGTTCTGAGCTCCTGGCTTCCAGCCTGGTCAAATGCTGGAGGTTGTGGACATTTGAGGAATAAACCATCAGATGAAGACCACTCTCTCTCTCATAAAAATATATAGCAATTTAAAAAAAGAATGGAGCATCTTAAAAGAAATTAGAGGTTATTCCCAAGTAGAACAATAATCACCAACAGCAGTCTACACACAAAAAAACAATATGCCAGAAGGTCATGACACATTACCTTCCAAACACACACTGAGAAATGTGTACCCAGAAAATCTGGCCAATGCTAAAGCCGGACAGTGACTGTCCCCCTTGGATGGAGCAGGCAGGCTCCACACAGCAGCCCACTCAGTTAGGGCGCTTCCCTGGCCCCTGCAAGCATCGGCCTGCATTGTCTGCTGCAAACCGAGAAGCCTACCCCCAGATCAGTTCATTGACTGGCCCCCAGCTCAAGTGGTGGAGATCGGAAGCTGGGTGTACCCACACTGATGCCAAGAAGCTCTATATTGTTGTAAATGCAAAAATCTCATCTCCACTGCTTCCATCGTCTGGCTGTCTTTCAGCAGCCTTATCTAAAAACTTCTGGTATTATCATTTGTATTTTAGGCAAATGAGATGAGTCACCTCAGAAGTACTTTTAACTCTAAGTAATGGGAATGATGCAAGTTTGGGGACTTTGATTTGGGGGAGAGACAGAGTTCATTGGCCATGATTGGCCCTTGGTTGCTGATGTTCTCCCTCTGAGGATCTACCCAGAGGCTTTCTGGGGTGGTGGTCGTGTGCCCATCCGGGAAGTACTTAGAGGACAGTTTCCTTGTTCAATTTCCCCGTATGGTTGCTGCTTTTTCCTTGGAGGGATTTTCCGGGCAGAGGCTGGGGTCTCTTCCTTTGCTGTTGGAACTTAGACTTGACCACAAAGCCATCAAAGGCTCATGGGAAGGTATCCCGATCTAGGAATTCAGAGAAGGATTCTGAGCTTCAGGAGTTTAACATGCTGGGTATTGACCATCTGTGTTTGGGCAGCTGGGGCTGAGTTCTTGGCTCAGACGCACGGAAGAGCTCATGGTCAAGACATAGGGGCAACAGAGGAGCAAGATCTGCCTGCAAGCCAAGCACACGTGTGCACTCAGGAGCAAGTGCAGGCTTGCCCGAGGGAGAGTTGCCGTCGGGAGGTTTGGATCCATTCCTTTATATGATCTGGAGGGGCTGGAGGCAATGTCTGGGGCAGGGTTTAATTGAATATTCATAAGTGGCAGAGGATCATCTGTTTTATTTTTTTAAATCAGAAATGTCACGGCATCAGATGCATGATGGGAGTAGGAGTGTCACTCGTGGTATTTTTAACGACCTTATAATTAACTAAAAGTCACAGCAGAGACAGAACTGGCGGTCCTGTTGGTTGTTTTTGGCTGGCCCTGGCTCCAAGTGGCAATGTCACAGAAGCTGTGGTTTTCTCTCCCGCAGGACGGGGAGGGGAGTTTGGGGGTGTAGAAGGGGCTTCCGTGAGGCGCTGGCCATCCTTACCCTAGCCCCGATTTCTGGAAACACGGAAATCTCCATTTCTGGTTCTGAAGACTTCTCCCATGAAGTCAGCCACTTCACACCTGCTTGGACTCCAGACACCTGTGGGAGCCTGAGCTGCAGAGTCTGAAGGAAAACAATATTGAGGGAGGGGGTCAGGGAGGAGGCAAACTCATCGTTTCCTCCTGGCATGGCCACTGACAATTTCTCAGGGAAGCATAAAAGATCATGAGCTTAGAATTTAAAGGAAACAAACCAAAAATAACCATCAGGATTTCAGTATGCTTGATCACTCTTTGAACCACCTTCCCTAGGAAAGATTACATTGATCACGTATGTTAACACAAACATGTTCGAAGTACCCAAACATGGACTGTGGTCATCACCGTTTTGCAGTAGGAAGCCAATGGGGTGAGCATTCTCCCACAACAACAGGGTGGAAACAAGGCTCGCATCCTCTCAATCCCGAAAGAATGTTTTCAACAGGAATGGAGCTTTCAGGCCGGGAACAAAGATTTACTTACACCATAACAGAACTGCGTTGTCCTCTGTCTACATTTGTTTCTATATGTATTTATTCTACATTTGACGAATGTGAAACACGCTATTCCAAAGGGCTGAATGCACCTCCAGGGTCTTGCCTGAGAACCATCCAGAACTAATATTTTCCATAAGAAAACTGTTGTTACGTTGCACACCATTGCCCTCCAAACTAACATCTGGGGCTACAGAGTTGCAACTTGGAGATTGGTAGAATAGTTTTGTTCACAGAGTTGTTAACAGATGCAAGAAATAGAAATTTTTTTTTAATTTTGCCTAAAAACTGAACAGAAGAACTTTGCAATTAATTATCACTAATAGTTACTACTGCTTAAAAACAAATATTCTGGGGCCAGTGCTGTGGCATAGCGAGTAAAGCTGCTGCCTGCAGTGCCGGCGTCGTATAGGGGCACTGGTTCGAGTCCTGGCTGTTACACCACTTCCAATCCAGCTCTGCTATAGCCTGGGAAAACAGTAGAAGATGGCCCAAGGCCTTGGGCCCCTGCACCCACATGGGAGACTTGGAAGAAGCTCCTGGCTTCGGATTAGCACAGCTCCTGCCATTGCAGCCACCAGGGGAATGAACCAGCGGGTGGAAGACCCTTCTCTCTCTCTCTCTCTCTCTCTCTTTCTCTCTCTCTCTGCCTCTCCTTCTTGCTCTGTGTAACTCTGACTTCCAAATAAATAAATAAATCTTTTAAATAAATAAATAAATATGCTTTGGTTTGACACAAACTTCTGGTGGCACAACCATGAAGAATTTTTTTTTTTTTGACAGGCAGAGTTAGACAGAGAAAGACAGACAGAGAGACAGAGAGACAAGAGAGAAAGGTCTTCCTTTTTCCGTTGGTTCACCCCCCAAGTGGCCACTATGGCTGGTGCACTGCACCGATCCGAAACCAGGAGCCAGGTGCTTCCTTCTGGTCTCCCATGGGGTGCAGGGCCCAAGCACTTGGGCCATCCTCCACTGCCTTCCCGGACCACAGCAGAGAGCTGGCCGGGAAGAGGGGCAAACAGGACAGAATCCGATGCCCCAACCGGGACTAGAACCTGGGGTGCCGGCGCCGCAGGCAGAGGATTAGCCTAGTGAGCTGCGGCGCCAGCCAACCATGAAGAATAATAACAGGATCTCTTCCCTTGTCTATGATGAGTATTGGGCAAAGGGATTCTGTCACCCATTTGATCCTGATTCTGGTAGGGAAATAATCAAGAAAGCCAATTTGAGGTTGCCTATGTTCTCTTTGTTGTGAATCAGGTTAAGAAATGGAGGACTTCTAGCAGTTGGCGCCAAGTAAATCCCTACAGTCTGACTTTGAACTGTCCAATGTCCCCGCAGGTCAGGGGTGGGAGGTGGGTAGCGAGTGACCGCGAGCTCATTTCTGGCCCAGGGTCAGCTGCCTCCAACCTCAAGCCCATTGTCCTCCGGTCCTAAGGATATAGACTCCCATCCTGTTTTTGTTCTGCTCAGCTGACTGCTGTCGGCTGGCCCAGGTTGCATTTACTGTATAATCTCAAAGGCCAGACCTGGGCAGAAAGTGACAAATGCCCAAACTTGATTAATGAGAGTTCCCAAGTGTTGGCCATTTATCAGCGGCCTTCGAATTCTCTCTCCCTTGGGGAGGTGGATCCTATGTGAGATGACTCAAAGGGAAGTCAATTATCTGGGCACAGGGAAACAGGAAGAGCCCAAAGACACGCATCATTGGAAAAGGGGTCCAGGAGTTGGAGATTCCTGCCCCCTAGTAACACTGTTGATAATATATGCAATATTACCCCAACTGCTCCCTCTCCAGTGCCCCTCCATGGCCCGCTCATGGCCTCTTCCCATTTCTCTCTCTCTTGCCTTCTCTCTTTTCGACTCCCATTCCTCCTGCCCTACTATTTCAAGTCTGCCTCTAGCAAAGTGTCTTAACACCTTCACTCATGCCAAGGTACACACGCTTGCGCCATGGCCCTTTTCCCAAGAACATTTTCAGGATGAAAGAGATCTCAGGACAACACTGAAAATATCTCAAGGGGTGGATCATGGCAAGTGAGATGTGAAAATTCAAGAGGAGGGTTTTGGAAGGAAACAGGGTCCTTTGCCCAGTCCTCACGCTGCTCTGGGGTGTAAAGGTGTATTTTGCCTCCACCAGGAAGCCCACCTCACCAGGACGCCAGGACGCATCAGTTCCTGCGGCCTGCATTATTATGTAGAATGCATTTTCTGTCTCTAAGAGGCCCTGCACCACCTGCTGTGACGTCACCATTATTCCATCAGCCACTATCACCCTGCGACTGCCTCCTCCTTTCACACTGCTCCCTTCCTGTCTCTGGCAGCTAAACAGGGAGGGCTCCACCAGCCATATTAGCGGCAGGTGCTATGCTTACTATAAGGAACTGTGGCCAGTGTCAGCTTTGCGGCAGGCAAGCTCTGTTGGCCAACACCCACGCCCCTGATACTGCCCTGGTAAGCCAACCTCAGGCCAGCCAGTTACGGTGACAGCATCATTGTAACACCTTGCCTTGAATGATGCACATACTTTCCTGTGGATCTCACGTTTGATCCTGTGTGGTGTTGAAAGTAGATTGGATGGCCAGTGCCACGGCTCACTAGGCTAATCCTCCGCCTGCGGTGCTGGCACCCCGGGTTCTAGTCCCGGTTGGGGCACCAGATTCTGTCCCAGTTGCTCCTCTTCCAGTCCAGCTCTCTGCTGTGGCTTGGGAAGACAGTGGAGGATGGCCCAAGTGCTTGGGCCCTGCACCAGCATGGGAGACCGGGAAGAAGCACCTGGCTCCTGGCTTCGGATCAGCGCAGCACGCCAGCCGTTTGGGGGGTGAACCAACGGAAAGGAAGACCTTTCTCTCTGTCTCTCTCTCTCACTGTCTAACTCTGCCTGTCAAAAAAAAAAAAAGTAGATTGGAACGGCATTCTTTTTATTATTATTTATTTGAAAGTCAGAGTTACAGAGAGAGAGAGAGACAGAGAGACAGAGAGATCTTGCATCTGCTGATTTGCTCCCCAGATGAATGCAACAGCCATAGCTGGGCCAGGCCAAAGCTAGAAGCCAGGAGCTTCTTCCAGATCTCCCATGTGGGTAGCCGGGGCCCAAGCCCCTGCACCATCTTCTGCTACTTTTCCCAGGTCATTAGCGGGCAGCTGAATCAGAAGCGAAGCAGCTGGGACAGAAACCGGTGCCCACATGGGACGCCTGCAGGGCAGGTGGCAGCTTAGCCTGCTATGCCACAGCACCAGCTCCTGGAAGGAGCTTGTTCTACAAACGAGACTAATAGGGCAACATCAGGAACCCACCCAAAGTCCCAGCTCCATGATACCCATCACCAGCATTTGAAGAGCGCCCCTTCTCCAGTACTGTGCATCCCTGGCCGAGGAGCCTTGATATACCCCATGAAGGACCATTGTTTTCTTTCACAGAAGCCTGGCAGGCAGGTCTGTGGTGTTCTAGGGCTCCAGGGAATGCTAAGGTTGTCCCCACATCCATTACCATCGCTGATCCCGCAAACAACTGCAGCAGCAAGGCCTCCTCCGTGGTGACCGTCAGATGCCTGGGGTTACCCTGGCACCTGAGGGCTGAGTGACACGGGCTGGCCCCAGAACAAGGGATGCGGGGTGGGACCTGGAGGTGGAGCATTGCGGGCAGAGGGGATGCAGCTTTTAGTGACACTTACAGACCTCTGCTAGGGCCCCAGGGGCTGACAAGGAGATGGGAGGACAGGGAGTGCAGAGGAGAAGCCTAGAGGGAGAGGGGATTTCAGAAGCTGCCTCCTTCATGGGCAGCCTGGACCATCAACAAGGTGTTTGTCTCCTGCCCCCCTGAATACATTGAATTTTCCCAAGAAGTTTAACAGCACTTAGACGCAGATCTGTCTAACCTCTCCCTCAACGTGGTAGGACAAAGAGGAAGCTCCCACTTCCCTAACCCTTCAAACCCCTGCAAAGAAGCAGAAGGCCAGGGTGGGAACATTCATTCATTCATTCATTCATTCATTCCTGTATATAAGAATATCATGCTGCACCCCATACATATGTACAATTGTTATGTGCCAACCAAAAACGAAATACAACTTCTAAAATGGGATCTGGGGTACAGCATCATGGACAAAATCAATTCTCTGCTGCAGTTTCGCGTGCGATGAGTTTCCTGTTTCACTTGCCTGATAGTGGATGTGACACTGGTTCATCAAACGGCCATGCTTCATCCTGACATTCTAGATTGCTCTCAAGGAAACTCCCCCCCCAGGAGAAACTGCACAAACAGCCACAATAGCACAGGCGGCCGCTCAGGGGGGCCTGGGAGTGGGGACAGACTCCCCTCTGACAGCACTGCCCAAATGGCCCAGGGACTCCTTCCAAACTGCAGAGGTCAGGATGTGCAGAGGAGGCCTGCCTCTTGTCACCACCAACATAACTCACAGCAAGCAGCCCTTGCCTGGCTCCGCGTGCTGTGTGGTTTAAGTATTTCGTCCATGAACGCCCCCAGTGCCTGGGCCCAGTGCTGCCCTGGCCAGCGACCTTTTGGTAATGGCTGAATTCTAGCCCGAGAGACTGCATTGGTTTGGACTGTTCAGAACCAAGCAGCCTGTTTCCCTAAACATGCAGTCACTGAACTGGGAGATCACCAGATGTCGTGATTCCCACATGCTATGGTCCCTTAGAGACCACTCCTTGGGGGGATGGGAGGGGGAACTAGGGGGATGCTTCTCGTGTGTGCCCTGATTCAACCTACCCCCTCTTCCTGTCCTGGGATCACCCACCCCACTCTTGCAGGAAAAGCAGCTGAAGATAGGTGTGGGATAAAACTGATAGGACATAGACCTGAATACTCTTCCCTGTGGGAAATACCTGAATTTGACCTGGAGCTCGGTTGCCATGGTATCAGAGGCCCTCAGTTTCCATGGCACCACTCCTCCAAGGTAGGGCGGGAGGATGGCTGGTCTCATCGGCGGGGTTTTTTTTCCTTTTCTTACATAAAAAGGACACAAACCAGGAACACTACAGAGGGGCTAGAGCCACCCAAGGAGGAATGACCAGAGCCACATCTGCCCGTGACAGCTGGGTCCAACCTGGAGCCCAGAGCGGGAATGCTCCTGCAGCCACCATCATCCCCCGCTCAGAGGCTGGTACCGGCCCTGCTGCCTGGGGAGCACAGCTGGTGAGACGGGCGATGAATCAAATGGTAGAAGTGGCTTCCACTAGACACAGAGACCAAAAAGGAGCAGGTGCCCCAGAATGTTTTTTTCTGATATCTGTACCTTCTGTGATTACAAGTGCAGTAGAGGTGAACTTGAGCTCAGGGAGAGCCCTGCCCAGTCATGTAGGGGAACAGTGGGTGTCAGCGTTTCTCCTGCCTACCCTGGGCTCCTCCTCTGTATGTCTATTTCCCTAACACAGACTGACCTGGCAGGTGGTGTCATGAGTGAAAGGGTAGATGAGAAGTCAGGCTCCGGGTGGACCCCTCCCACCATGGCCTTCCCTGTAAGGACATTCTCTGGTTTGTCTCATTGCACGTTCCACTCACAGGATCAAGGGCTGGTGGAATCTGGGAGGTTTGTGGTTGGGGTTGCTCTGTGGTCCCTGTGGACTCACCCATCTCTCCCAGCCTCTTGAACCGCCTGTCTCCCTCCAGTGAGACACGTAGCTATCCCTCCGGGATTCGTCCCTAGACAGTGCAAGCCCCATAACCCACTAGAATGTAAGTGCCACAGGAAAAAAAGGCCTTTTCTCTCTTGGCTGGCCATTATATCCCCTATATGTTGATAGTCCTGGACACACATTAGGGGTCTAAGGTATTGGGTGGATGAATGAGTCAGCAAATTCTCTCTTGCTTTGCATTTAGGGGAGCAGGAGCCCAGCTCCTCCCCTGATATTGTCCCCTCACCTTGAACCCAGTGTTCCAGACACCTCGACCCTAAGGTCTCTTTGCTGCAAGGTCAACACCTTGAGGGGACATCACCCTTCTCACCGATAGTGTCCATCCTCCAGTTGTATTTGGCATTCTCACCTGCATTGTCTTCTCATTCTCTGGACCAAGACAGAATTTTCTATACCATGCCTCCATCGTCCCCACTGCTCCGCCGACTTCTCTACCCTCTCTACCTGTCTCAGTCCTGCTCACTGGGGATTGCACAGGGAGCCATTGCCCACTCTGACCTGGTTCCACTGCCCTGGTTGACCTTGTCTAACTTGCTATCAGGATCCAGTTGAGAAAACAGGACCCGCATTGGATTTTAACAGAAAAAAATTAAGAGTACAAAGAATTTATTAAGAAAAGGAATGGGTTAAACAGAACCTGAGGGCTTGAAAGACATGAGGGAAAGTGTGAGGTGGTCTTTGCAGGAAGGGAAGAGGGGGTCTGGATGAGGGGCCTGGCAGCATTGGCCCCAGACCTCTGAGGATGGGCCTCCAGTCACTCGTGTTGGAATGAATAAGCAAATAAAGCAAGTGGGGTGGATGGTGCTGCCCACTGAAGACGGGGTTCTGGGGGATGCCGATAGAAAGAGGAAGGCAGCCGGCCCCTGCTCTCTCCCTGGCCTCAGCTTTCTGCTCTCCCCTCCCTGACTGGCCGGTCCTCCTAGCCCCAGCCGGCCCAGGAAAGAGGCTGTGGCGTGCCCAGCCCAGCACCCCACCCAGAGTCTGGAGCTGAGAGAGAAATCCTGCATTGACTCTCTGGCCACAACCCTTGCTCTCTTCTGAGGCAGAGGCTGTGGACAGCTCATTCCCAGCTCACCGGATCATCTCCGAGTTCAGGCTGAGCCGGGCAAAGGTCCCTTGCATGCTGATGGCCTCCTCTACCAAGTTTTCTCAGTGCCCTGGGAGCCTACCCAGCCAGTGCCTGGGCAGCCGGAGGTGCTGGGATGAAGCCCACAGACCCAGGACCACTGACTGATGACAGCTGGAACAGCTGGTCCAGCTCCTCTGTGCTCAAAGCCGCAATTGCAGACATGACTGCCAGACGGTTTTTCTGAGAGCTTCCAGCAGGACAGAGACCCTCAGGTCCCTCCCATGTCACTTTTGCCACTTAACTTGGATTCCATGACATCTCCTTCCAAAACACTCTCTGCACCCAAACCCTCCCTGCTGGGTCGGCATCACCGGGAACCTGCACTAAGATATCTTCCCTGTGCCTGCACTTCAACATCATCTCCAACTGAGCACCCAGCTGACTCACTTCCCGGGTTTCCAATAGGAAACCTGCTAGGCTGTGCTTGCTTGACTCCAGTGGGAAAACTCCGAGGCGCACAGGTTTTGCGAATCTACCGGCCTTGGTGTGCAATTGAAGCCTGTGTGAAGTTATTATTCTGGATCTATTTCCTTCTCTTGTCCCCACATCACTGTCCCACAGTCATTTATGAAGACAAGTAGTTCAGCACCATGTGGCAGCCCAAAGAGAGGAGTCCCAGTGTTCCCCGACGTGGCCAGACTTTGTCTCATTCAGAAGCAACAGACGGGACAAATGGAAGAATGACAACAACCTCTGCGTTTCCCCCTCAACCTTGCTGCCTGGACACTTACTATGTCAGCCGCTCCCTGTGTCTCCTCCACACCTCCCTCTTAAATGGATCATCATCTCAGTAGAGACGCTTGATCAAGATTCCAGGCTGTCTCTTAATGGAAAGGTCCTGGGTCTACAAACCCCTGCTCACATAAATAACGAGCCACTTGAACCACCTGAGCCCAGATTAAATGTGTTCTGGAGGTGACAGCTCTTTGACTTTCTTCCACATAATTGTTTCACAATCTGTGCTCTTCCCTCTGTGTGGTGAAAACCATTGCAGGATCAGAAGCAAAATCTCGCCGAAGGTAAAACGGATGAAAGGGCTACTTCTCGTTTCAAAGCCTGGCATTTTAAGGGGGACAGTAAGATCCTTCTGTAAGTCTACTGCATCGTCCTAGAAGAGCATTGCTGTGATTTAGAGCCCAGGAAAAGCAAGCAGAGGCAGCTTCAGTGACTTGGCTTTGGATGAAGAAAATGGTACCGAATTGTGTTTGTGATAAAAATGTTCAGGTCCATGGGGCCAGCTCTGTGGTGCAGCAGGTTAAAGCCCCAGCCTGCAGAGCCAGCATCCCATATGGGCACCGGTTCTAGTCCTGGCTACTCCTCTTCCAATCCAGCTCTCTGATGTGGACTGGGAAAGCAGTGGAAGATGGCCCAAGTCCTTGGGCCCCTGCACCTGCATGAGAGACCCAGAGGAAGCTGCTGGCTCCTGGCTTTGGATCGGCACAGCTCCAGCCATTGTAGCCAACTGGGGAGTAAGCCAGCAGATGGAAGAGCACTCTCTCTCTCTCTCTCTCTCTCTCTCTCCCTCTCTCTCTTCCTCTCCTCTCTGTGTGTAACTCTGACTTTCAAATAAATAAGTAAATCTTTACAAACAAAAGCAAAAACAAAAAGAACTGGGCTAGCAGGTAGAAATCACAGGGGGACAGATTCAGGCTCAGCGTGAGAAAGAATTTTTCAGCGGGTGGAGCTGCCTAGAAGTGGAATTGCAAGGTTTCAAGCAGGGTCTGTCTGGCCCGGCCCCCCGATTTCTTATGTTTCATATGCCTTTGATTCCTGATCACATGGTGAGTCGCATGGGAGCATCCTTCCTGCCTCTTAGCGTAGCTGAGACTGCTCGGTTCCTGACTCGGACCCGACCTTCATCCGCCTCATCACATGCGCTGAGCGACTTTCTCCATTGGAAGAGTTTGCAGAATAACTATGTATGTGCTGGTCTTGGTTGTTCATTGAAGTAGTACTTCAGCTGCAGAGTAATTTGAAAAACTCATTTGATGGAAGACACTGTTGAATGTTTTCTAGAATATTCGCACCTCTTTCCTTTGGTAAACAAACCTGGTGGAAAGAACTAAAAGTTCAACAACATTGCCATATCCACATATGCCTAGGAACACGAATTGTCTAGGAATAGATGTTGGAAAGAGAACATTTTGGTATAGCATTTCCGAGAGAGTATTTTTCTTATTTATCTTTATTATTTTTTTTTTTTGACAGGCAGAGTGGACAGTGAGAGAGAGAGACAGAGAGAAAGGTCTTCCTTTACCATTGGTTCACCCTCCAGTGGCCGCCACGGCCGGCACACTGCAGCCAGTGCACCACGCTGATCCGATGGCAGGAGCCAGGGGCTTCTCCTGGTCTCCCATGGGGTGCGGGGCCCAAGTACTTGGGCCATCCCCCACTGCACTTCCGGGCCACAGCAGAGAGCTGGCCTGGAAGAGGAGCAACCGGGACAGAATCCGGCACCCCGACTGGGAATAGAACCCGGTGTGCCGGCGCCACAGGCGGAGGATTAGCCTATTGAGCCGCGGTGCCGGCCCTTATTTATCTTTTAATGTTTGCTATTTGCCTTTTATTTCAAGTAGGGTACAAGAAAAATGGACAGACTTGGTTAAGGATTTCCTCAGATTTATTGGTTTATTTTTCTTTTTTTTTTTAAGATTTATTTGAAAGTCAGAGTTACACAGAGTGAGAGGAGAGGCAGAGAGAGAGAGAGAGAGAGAGAGAGAGAGAGGGAGGTCGGTCTTCCATCTGCTGGTTCACTACCCAAATGGCTGCAACGGCTGGAGCTGTGCCCATCTGAAGACAGAAACCAGGAGATCCTTCCAGGTCTCCCATGTGGGTGCAGGGGCCCAAGGCCTTGGGCCATCTGCTTTCCCAGACCATAGCAGAGAGATGGATCAGAGGTGGAGCAGCTGGGACTCAAACCGGCACCCATGTGGGATGCTGGCACAGTAGGCTGGGGCTTTACCCCCTACACCACAGCACTGGCCCCAGTATTGGTTTCTTACCAATTGAAATTCTACTATACACACAAAACCTTATAAAGATGAAGATAAATATTGTGATCCTTGTGTGTTGATACAGATAAATGGATAGTGATGACTACCCTGGTCACGTGCCCGTACACACTATACACTGGTTTCATAGCATTAGCTACCACGTGGCGAGAATCAACCATATATACTGATTTGTCATCCCTGCTGGTTTCTCTTTTACCTTTTCTTTCTGCAGTAATGTCCTCCGCCCGCTGCCCCGTGCTTTTCAGTTCTGGACAAGCCTGATATAAGTCATTTAAGCCTCATTCTGAGCATAAATCATTGTGTTCCCTACTTTGGTACATTTGCATGTTATGCCTTCGGTCAAAAAGAAGGCATCAGAGAGCAAAAAGGGGGAGAAATTTGCCTTAGGATGCAAGTACGAACACGAATGTCCCTGATATCACACTGTCCCTACGCCAACCTGCTTCAGGGACTTCCTCGTAAGGCCTCCCTGGCATTCCAATCGTAGTCGCCATTTCCTGTCGGCTGAGCATGTAACTCTCACTGCAAGGTCACTTTTTTGAAGTGAAGTTGCATCTCTGCCTTGATGAATGGATGTGTCTGAATGAACGGAACGTCCTGTCCCACCACTAAAGATAAAATATAGAGACAGCCGTTGTACAGGCTAGAGAGTACAGCCCCCACCAACAAAACCTCTTCCTTTGCTCTAACTGTGGATATTTTAATGCATTTTGGTGGCTCGAATCTATAAAGGCTCCAGGAGATAATGCAATTGTGCTAAAAGAAAAAAAAAGTTTCCAGCTTTACAAATTGGAGAAATTAATCAAATTAAAATAGTCTTAGGAAAGCTCTCAGTGGGACTCTATCCAAGTGGTCGAGGAGACGTCGACCTCTCTGATGGCACAGTGCCCGGACACTTCCCTTGCTGTACCCACTGCACTTGCAGACCAAGGCTGTTCATCCAAGAGACGGGCCGCTGGGGCTGCCGCAGAGGCTTGGGTCCTAAGCAAGTGACAAATAATTATGACAACATTAATAAACGTTATCTGAATATGTTGAAGATCAAAAGGCAGTCACATTGACAATTCATCATCTTTGGATAATAGATTTGACTTTTAGAAGCAAGAGTTGCAAACTCACAACAATGAATTTTTTTTCTCTCACCAGTATGACTGAAGAAAACAGAAATTTGTTGCCCTGTGGCATTTATTGATTGCTCATGGGGCTTAAGATTTTTCACTCTTTTATTGACCATACATCTCTTGTTTCATGAATTGCCTTTCCATATTTTCACTACTCTTAATGACTTATAATGTTCTTTATATACAAAGGCTCTTCATCTTTTGTTCTATGTATTTAATCACTTCATCAATTTTGTTTGTTGTGTTCTTTTTACAAAATAAAAGCATCTTTATTATCTCCATGAAAGATTAAAATTGCTCATATTTGTGTGAAAAAAAAAAAGAGAATCAGACGTTGGAATAGGAGAAAGAAAACTAATAGCCCATATTGCATCACCTGAGAAAACCAATGTTAACATGCTTGTAGATTTTTTCCCATACGTTTTAATGTGAATTATGGTATTATACAAAGGCCATATTGTATTTATTTTATGAAATTTCTAATTTTCTGAGGTGAACTATATATTTAAATATATATACAAGGAGATGAATAGACGACTAAATGAAACAAGAGATGAGCCCTGTAAGAACCAGTGGTGACAGAATATTTGCTGTTGAGGTAAAGACAACACACCACTAGGTTTTATACATATGCAGTTCAGCCAAATCCTAATCATTTGTAAATGCACTTGACATTGTAGTTACACCTTGGCAAGACACGCCCTCCCAAATAATCAGTTTATGGGATGGGCAGGAGAGTTCAAAGGTTGAAGATCGTAGTGGTGGCCTTTCTCTCCATGACAACTGGAATATGTTGCTACTATAAGAGAGCTTCAAAAGTTCACAGAAACATGGAATTATAAGTTAATTTTGGAAAAAAAGAACTAAACTCCATGAACCATTTTTTTCACAATGCACATTTTCCAGGAATTTTTGAAGACCTCTCAATAGCTTTTTCTCTAATTGGTGCAAGACACCCTGTACTGTGCATCTATGATATACCCCAGTGAGTAAACAAGCAGATGTTTCGCCTTTATTTTGTATTTTTACTACTGAAAATTGGATTTTTCCTATTATATTTCCTTTTTTACTAAAGATTTATTTATGTATGTATTGGAAAGTCAGAGTTACACAGAGAGAGAAGAGAGGCAGAGAGAGAGAGAGAGAGAGAGAGAGAGAGGTCTTCCATCCACTGGTTCACTCCCCAATTGGCTGCAAAGGCTGGAGCTGCACCAATCCGAAGCCAGAAGCCAGAAGCTTCCTCCGGGCCTCCCACGTGGGTGCAGGGGCCCAGGGACTTGAGCCATCCTCCACTGCTTTCCGAGGCCATAGCAGAGAGCTGGATCAGAAGTGGGGCAGCCGGGACTTGAACCGGTGCCCAAATGGGATGCTGGCACTGTAGGCTGCGGACTTACCTGCTACTCCACAGTGCCGACCCCCTCCTATTATATTTCAAATAACTTATTTTTATCCTACATGTAAGCTCTCATTTTTGGGTATTTATTTTGTATCTAGTAATATCACTTATTTTATTCATTAGTTCTAGATTTTTAGATGGTGATTTTGAGTTTTTGGAAAATATTTGGTTCACATTTCTAATAGTTCTGTCTCTTGCCTTTTTTTTTTTTTTTTTTTTTTTTTAATTTTTGACAGGCAGAGTGGACAGTGAGAGAGAGAGAGAGACAGAGAGAAAGGTCTTCCTTTACTGTTGGTTCACCCTCCAGTGGCCGCTGCGGCTGGCGTGCTGCGCTGATCTGAAGCTGGGAGCCAGGTGCTTCTCCCAGTCTCCCATGTGGGTTCAGGGCCCAAGCACTTGGGCCATCCTCCTCTGCACTCCCAGGCCACAGCAGAGAGCTGGACTGGAAGAGGGGCAACCAGGACAGAATCCGGTGGCCCGACTGGGACTAGAACCCAGTGTGCTGGCACCACAAAGCGGAGGATTAGCCTATTGAGCCGTGGCACCGGCCCTTTTTTGTTTTTTAAGGACTGCCATTACAAAGTCTCACAGATTGGCTAGCTTTAAAAATAGAGAGATATTTTCTCCTAGTTAAGGAAGCTAGAAGTCCCAGATCAAGGTGGCAGCAGGGCTGGGGGCCTCTATTAGCAGCAAGAAGGAATGTTCCCATGTCTCTCTACATGCTCCTGGTGGTCAGCTAGCACTCTTGGGTACTCCTTGGCTTGTGAGCACATCACCCTGTCTCTGTTTTTATCCTCACAAGGTGTCCACCTGCATGTGTCTCTATGTCCAAATTTCCCTTATATCAGGACATAGTGGATTGGAAAAGGAACATGCTTATGACTGCACCTGAAGTTGACACTTACAAAGAGAAACACGCTCTGAGGAGTAGATTGAAGATCTCAACATGTGAATTTTGGAGCAACCTTGTTCCACCCATACGACTTTCCAAAATTTATAACTACAATTAATTTCTTGTTTGATTGCTTTGTCTTAGGCAATATTAATTGTTATTATAGCAGTCATCTTTGTATTATTATTATTATTATTGAATTAACAAGATGAATCTCATCATAAAATGTGGTATTATATTGCTATGAAGATTTACTATGTAGGTCAGAGTTACATTGCTAATTTTCTAACAGAATTTTCTTTTGACTTTATTTAAAGATTTATTTATTTATTTGAAAGGCAAAGTTACAGAGAAGCAGAGTCAGAGAGAGAAAGAGAGAGAGAGAGGTCTTCCATCTCTTCCATCCACTGTTTCATTTCCCAGTCGACCGCAACACCTGGAACTATGCCAATCCGAAGCCAGGAGCCAGGAGCTTCATCCAGGTCTTCCACATGGGTGCCAGGGCCCAAGCACTTGGGCCATCTTCTGCTGCTTTCCCAGGCCACAGCAGGGAGCTGGATTGGAAGTGGAGCAGCCGGGACTTGACCTGGTGCTCACATGGGATGCTGGCACTGCAGGAAGCGGCTTTACCTGCTATGCCACAGCAGTGGGCTCTGTTTTGACTTTAAACAAGAATGGATGATTTTTAAACAATGAATTTTCAATATCTACTAAGTGTACGTTTGTACTTTTGACATGAATTGAGTCATATTAACATTGTAAGTAACATGAAAAACAATATAAGAATAAAATATAACTTTGTTTTTATGTATTATTCTTTATTATTTGTTATTCAATATAATACTAAATTAATGTTTACAAGTATTTTGCTCAAGATTTTTGCATCTTCATTGGTAAGTAAAATTGGCTTCTAGGATGTAGTGTATATATAGTTAATTTTTAACTCTATTATAATTATATTATAGCTAATTTTTTGAAAGATGAGAAATCTATAGCTGAGAAATCTCTATAGCTGAGAAATGTGCTAAGGAATATTAAATGTATCACTACTTAATCACCATAATAACATTATTCAGCAAACATTTTTTTCCTTCATTTTCTAAACTAAAAGCAAAAAGATTTGCGTTACTTGTAGTATACACAGGTAGTTGAGAGAATTTTCTTTTTCTTTTTCCTTATTTGAGTTCCCCACAGAAAGGTGTTTTCTTTTCACCCTGTTTTCTTTCTGTCTGTCTCTTTCTTTCTTCTCTTTTCCTGCTATCCTTCCTTCTTTCCTCCTTTCACTGTTCTATTCTGACTTTGTCTCCTCCCTTCTCTTCCTCTCTCCCTGCCTCCCTGCCTCCCTGCCTCCCTGCCTCCCTTCCTTCCGTCTTTCTCTCTTCCTAGCTTCCTTTCTCTCATATCATTTCTTTGTTAAGTTCCTTTTTCATTTCATTACTTTATTTTTTGTGTTTCCCTCTTTCTTCTTTCTTTTTTTCTCTCTTCCTTTCCTCTCTTCTCTCAATCTTCCCCGAATTTCCTTTCTTTCAAGTACCAGCTCATGAGTTTTTGAACCAATGTTACTGTATCTTTTTATTCCTCTTTAAACGTTCCCAATTTTATTTTTAATTTGATTGCTTTATTTTGAAGCTGGATGAAGATTTCGTCACTGATGGAGTTGGAGAACTGAGATCCCCTGGGGTGCTTTCAGAGTAAAATTATTAAAACGTGGCTGGCCTGGGATACCAGTAAACTGCAGTGCCATGGTGGACGTGATCTCTTCGGGCATTGCAGAAGGAAGGGTCAATGCGAATTGTGATGATGAAATCAGAGGCTGCTTCTTGGTGAAAGATGGCTGTCGCTTTGGAGAAGGCAATGAAAGGCTGAAGGTCTCTAACCACCAACTTAAGGGGAAGTGTGAAATTCAAGGACCTCCTTAGCAGCATATAAAGAGCCCTCATCTCCTGCATTAGGGAGAGAACAAAAGCTGTGACAGAAGCCCAGGAGTTAATAAGTGCCACTGTGTTCAGAGAAAGCTGCAGGCTGACAAGTGTCGTGGGCTAAGGTGTGCCATGACCAGGGAAGGAGAAAGCCCACAGGACTTAGAAAGAAGCTTCTGGGCTATGCACTTGGCAACGAAGGAACTCCATCTCCTCCCCAGCCTCTTGCCTGTGGAACTGGACAGTGCTCCCTGAGAAGGTCTGCTGCTCTCCTTCTTGCTTGAAGACAAAAAAGACTTTGCTTTTCAAGGCAATACTCCCCCCGCCCCAGGATTTATTCCAGTCTCCTCTGCTGGACATCAAGGACTGTTTGCCACAAGAGCTGCAGGGCTGCTCCAGGAGACTGTTGCGGGATTAGATCCTGGAGGTGAGGCGCTAGTTCAAAGGCACCTAACGGTAAACCCAGTAAGGAAAAGGCTTGTTGAGAAGCAGATAGTCACAAGGCACAGACGGCCCTGGCAATGGCCCAGTGAGATGAGTCTAGGCCTTTGCTAACTGTCAAAACTGGTGGTTCACGCAAAAGAATTCACAACAGGAGCAGGTTTGGAGATATGCGCATGTCTGAATTTGAAGGCAAGGGAAGACCTACGGCAAGTGGGCAGGGGGGAGTCCCCCATACTCACAGGAGGTCCAGTCTTTTTGTTCTATTCAGGCCATCAACTGAGTAATTGAGGCTCGTGCATATTAGAAAGGGTCATTTATTCAATCTAACATGGAAATGTTAATGACATCCAAAACACCATTACAGAGATATCCGAAATACTGTCTGGGCTGGTGTCTGGGTACCCCGTGTCCCAGTCAAGTTCACACATGGAATTAACTATCACAAGCAGCTCTCCTCTCTAGACAGGGATGACAGTAAGAGATGCCAGAGAAGAACTGGGCACACTGATAGAAACAAAGATAAAAGCAGTTCAAAATGAGAGACTGTGTGACCCCGCCCACATCAGCAGAATGGGCGCCATCATTGGAATGAGGTGTCATTAAGAGGTGTAAATCCTGGCCGGCGCCGTGGCTCACTAGGCTAATCCTCCGCCTTGCGGCGCCAGCACACCGGGTTCTAGTCCCGGACGGGGCGCCGGATTCTGTCCCGGTTGCCTCTCTTCCAGTCCAGCTCTGTGCTGTGGCCCGGGAGTACAGTGGAGGATGGCCCAGGTCCTTGGGCCCTGCACCCCATGGGAGACCAGGATAAGTACCTGGCTCCTGCCATAGGATCAGCGCAGTGCGCCGACCGCGGCGGCCATTGGAGGGTGAACCAACGGCAAAAAGGAAGACCTTTCTCTCTATCTCTCTCTCTCACTTTCCACTCTGCCTGTCAAAAAATAAAAAAGAAAATAAAAAGAAAAGAGGTGCAAATCCTGTAGGCCCTCCTCAGGCCATCATGGAGAGAATGGACGCTGGTGTCCTAGATACACGAGACACAGTGGCCGGCATGGTTACCACAAATCCATAAAATCTAAAGAAATCAGTGATGGAGGATCAGGAGGAAGAGGGCAGGCATCCCAATAGAATCCTTTGCCCAGCTTCCCAGACCCCGAACTCATTCCCTGAAAGATGCCCAGAAAAAAAAAAAATACTGAAACACTATGTCGCCAGTATATGGGAATGATTTTTCTAAAACTTCTCTAGAGGAATCTAGAGTTGCTTACTCTGGTAAGTGTATGCTGGGGAAAGGCAAGCACCAAACATTTGAGAACTGTTGGACGTAGGCTCTGATACCCAAGTTCTTAAAGTATCGGCATGGCCCACATGTAGAGAGGCGACCCACCTGTGGTCATATAATAAATGGAGTCTAGCCTCCTTTCAGTTCACAGAGGACCCACTGGATCCCTACCTAGGGGTCATTTCTCTGGTCTTGAATATGTTGTTGGAATAGACAAATATGGTAGGGAGAAGAGACCACAAATTGGTTATCTGGCCTATGCATTAACAGCCAAGTAGAAGCCTATGAAATCACCCTCTCAAAACAATAGCACAGCCCTAGGGAGGTGTTAGCAACATCCGTCAAGCCTTAAAGAAGAATGGCAATAGTTCTGGTTTTTTTTTTAAATATTTATTTATTTGAAAGTCAGAGTTACACAGAGAGAAGGAGAGGCAGAGAGGCAGAGAGAGAGGGAGAGGTCTTCCATCCACTGGTTCACTCCCCAATTGGTCACAATGGCAGGAGCTGTGCCGATCCGAAGCCAGGAGCCAGGAGCTTCTTCTGGGTCTCCCATGTGGGTGCAGGGGCCCAAGGACTTGGGCCATCTTCTACTGCTTTCCCAGGCCACAGCAGAGAGCTGGATCAGAACTGGAGCATCCAGGACTCAAACCAGTGCCTATATGGGATGCCAGCAGTGCAGGCGGCAGCTTTACCCAATACACCACAGCACTGGCTCCAATAGTCCCATTTGTATCACCATTTAATGCTTCGGTTTGACCTCTACAAAAATCAGATGGCTACTGAAAGATGACAGACTACTGCAGGCTCACCACCTGGTAGCCCCAACTGCAGCCTGTGTCTTTGCAAGAGCACACGAGCTTCAGGTGCCTGAGCTGCAACTGGGTTACACTTGCGTGTTGCTTGTCATTTTACAGGCCCAAAAGCAGCTTGCATAAATATTCAAGGGAGGACACGGCACATTTACTGTAGGAACTCAGGCAGGACTTGGCTGGTGTGGGCCTCTGCTCCACGTGGTGTAGGATGGAGTCTCTAGTGAGGTTAAAGTCTAAGACAGCTGATAGTCTAGGATGGCTTCACACCACGTGTGGTGCATTGCCGAGGCTGACGCTCCACATGGCTGAGTCCCCAGGGCAAGCTTTCCAAGTAGCAAAGGCAGAGGAGCTGCCGACCACTTCAGGCCCAGCCCCAGAAGTAAAACAGTAGCATTTCCACCACCAGCTGTCAATCAGACAGATCAGAGAGCCAGGCTACAGTCAAAGGCAAGGGAAAGTAGATTCCACCTGTTGGTAGATTCTACAGCTTGCCATACAGCAAAAAAAAAAAAAAAAAAAAAAAAAAAAAAAATCTGCGGGAAATACAGCTATCTATGGCAACTCAACATACTCTAATAGTGTCCTTTTTAAAGATTCACTCATGTGTTTGTTTATTCACTTGAAAGGCAGAGTAACAGAGAGAGGGAGAAACAGAAAGACAGAGGTCTTCTATCCTCTGGTTCAGCCCCCAAGTGACTGCAACAGCCATGGTTGGGCCTGGCCAAAGCCAGGAGCCAGGAATTCCATCTGGGTCTCCCACATAGGTGGCAAGGGCCCATGCACTCAGGTCATCCTCTGCTACCTTCCCAGGCACATAAACAGGAAGCTGGATTGGAAGCTGAGGAGCCAGAACTTGAACTGGTACTCGGATATGGGATGCCAGTGTCACAAGAAGTTTAACCCCGAACACCAGAATGCTGGCCCCCACATTAGTGCTTCTGCTGTCATTATAATAGAAGTTAGTCTGTAATTGTAATTTTGTTTTTGTTGTCTTAATTTCAGGATTAATAATTTTTAATTTTCAAAAGCTAAATTTTTAATGTGAGCAATGTCTTGTTTCTCCTCCCTTCCTTTCCTCTTCTCGTGCTGTGGTCTTGGAACACAATGCAGATACCTTCTACTTCCCCTACTTTGAAATTTTATTGATGGCATAATACTCGAAGCATTTTAGCCAATTTTCCATGGACACTGAAAAAAGAGATATTTTCTCTAAGGCAACAATTTCCATATTAAATCATTCTTAATTTCTGTGCTCATTCCCTCTGTTACCTTTGTTTAAAACTTGCTTAAATGATCTGTCAAAGACAGGCAGAAGTGCTGAACATGGAGCCTCCTGCTATATTTTGTTTCTGTCCCTGTCTCTTCAATTGCTAACATGAATTTATCTATTTAAAGACAGTGTAATCCAATGCTTAGACGTTCACAGCAATTATATCTTTGTTGTGAATGGTGCCCCTTATAACATAAAGTGATTATCTTTGTTATTTTAATGGTTTTTACTTTGATGTCTAGTACATGATATGAATTCTGTGATCTCCTCTTTTCTATTCTCGTGTGCACAATATGCTTTTGAATCGTTTGCACTTACTGTCACTTCACTTGACGTATTTCTAAGTAGCATGCAGTTGGGGTTCTAACTCAGCCTTGGAGCTGTTACTCATCTGAAAGGGGAGAGTACTCATGCGCAGGACTGAGCCCCTGCGTGCTGGCTCCTTTAGGGCTCAAGAGAAAGCAGCCTGCACACATGGCCTGGGCCCACCCCCTTCACACCGAGGTACACAGCACGGCTGCCAACCACAGAACTGAATGCTGCAAGAGAATCGAAGTCAAGGCTTCCCCGTACCTGACAGTGGTAGGATCCTTGGCTCTGAGATTCTAAGACAGGGGCTATGCAGAGTCCAAGGGTTAGGGTTCCTCTCCTGGAGTCGTCTATCTGGTTCTGCTAGATTTCTGCCCACTGCCCTTGAATGAAGGAGGTCTTGGAGGTCACACAGTCTGTTACTGCTCCTGTTTGTACAGGTTTTCTCCAAAGAAAACTCCAGCCAATCTAACATTCTGTCTGCTGAGACATTCATCCTGGTGTGCCCAACAATTTCCCACTTATTAGAATTTCTGATCACTTCAGTCATCTCCTGTTAGGAAAACGTTCTGTCTCCTGCACCTGGCTCTGTTCAGTACTTGAGCACGTTGATGATCTCACCTAACAACAACATGATCCCTAGAGGGATGGGTCTTTGACACAGCAGTCAAGGCACCACTAGGGACATGCACTTCCCATACGGGAAAGCCTTGGTTCGAGTCCAGGCTCCACTTTGATTCCAACTTCCTGCCAGTGCATAACTTGTTAGCGCGGTGATAACTCAAGCACTTGGGTCCCTGCCACCCACACGGGAGACCCAGGTTGAGTTCCTGATTTCCGGCTGTCAAGCCTTAGTTGTTGCAAGCATCTGTGGAGTGAACCAGTGGATGGGAGATTCTTTATGTCTCAAAACTAAATAAAAATTAATCAATTTAAAAACAGAGAACATGGACTTAGATCAAGAAATAATTAGGAGGAAGGTACCTGAGAAGGCAAAATAAGGTGGTATGACTCAAGTGTCAGGCACCGTCAGGGCCTTAGGGGTAGACAGAGGAGACCAAACTCCAGGTCCTTCCATTGGTTCATGAACTCTGTGGGCTCCACCCTCAGTCCTTTCTGACTCCCCCCCCAGCCCATGATGCTGCTCTCCTGGTCTCATTTGCATTTCCAGGACTCCAGGTTGGTTCCTCCCCTTGACCTTTGCACTGACTGTTCTGGAAATTTCCTGATTAGCACCGACGCTTCCTCATTATCTCAGGGCTCAGTGTAAAAGTGTTGTCTTTCACAGTGTCTTCCCAGTACACCACCTGAAGTAGCCTCACGTTCATTATCTATCAAAGCAGGCAGCTTTAATTCTCTGTTTAGAAAAACATGATGGCCAGTGCCGTGGCTCACTAGGCTAATCCTCCGCCTGCGGCACCGGCACCCCAGGTTCTAGTCCTGGTTGGGGCGCCGGATTCTGTCCTGGTTGCTCCTCTTCCAGGCCAGCTCTCTGCTGTGGCCAGGGAGTGCAGTGGAGGATGGCCCAAGTGCTTGGGCCCTGCACCCCATGGGAGACCAGGAGGAAGCAGCTGGCTCCTGGCTTCAGATCGGTGCAGCGTGCCAGCCGCAGCAGCCATTTGGAGAGTGAACCAATAGAAGGAAGACCTTTCTCTCTGTCTCTCTCTCTCACTGTCTAACTCTGCCTGGCAAAAAAAAAAAAAAAAAGAAAAAAAAAAAAAAAGAAAAACGTGATCGCAGGGCCAGCACTGTAGTGTAGAGGGTAAAGCCACCGCCTACAGTGCCAGCATCCTGTATGGGTGCTGGTTCGAGTACCAGCTGCCTCACTTCCAATCCAGCTCTCTGCTATGGCCTGGGGAAGCAGTGGAGAATGGCCCAAATTCTTAGTCCCCTGCACACACATGGGAGACCTGGAAGAAGCTCCTGGCTCCTGGCTTCAGATCGGCTCAACTCCAGCCATTGTGGCCAACTGGGGAGTGAACCATTGGATGGAAGATCTCTCTCCCTCCCTCCCTCCCTCGCTCCCTCCCTCACTCCTTCCCTCCCTCTCCTTCTCTCTTTGTGTAACTCCTCTGACTTTCAAATAAATAAATAAATAAATCTTAAAAAAATTGTTTGCTTTCTCCATCATTTTTTTATTTTTATTTTTTGACAGGCAGAGTTAGACAGTGAGAGAGAGACAGAGAGAAAGGTCTTCCTTCCATTGGTTCACCTCCTAAATGGCCGTCACGGCCAGCACTGCACTGATCTGAAGCCCTCCTGGGCCCCAGCAGAGAGCTGGACTGGAAGAGGAGCAATCAGGACAGAATCTGGCACCCCAACCGGGACTAGAACCCGGGGTGCTGGCGCCGCAGGTTGAGGATTAGCCTAGTGAGCCGTGGCGCCGGCTTTCTCCATCTCTCATTAGTTCACTTGCCTAAAGTCTGACCCCACAGTAGAACTGGAGGCTGAACAACATGCGGTTGTTCCCGTCAGGTGGGGCCGGGCCATGCCTCAGGGACACACAGTGACTCCACTTGGTAAAGACTTCTCTCCTGCCTACCCTGCATAGGCATGGTAGATCCCCAGGAGCTCTGTATCACCCCACACAGTCTCAGCCACTTCGTGCAGCACCAGCTGAGACACAGGCCGGCACGTTCACCATGAGACAAGGAGTGAGAACAGAGGAGCTTCTCGGGTTTTCGCTTTCTCAGCCAGGAATTCACATTCCCTTCCACTCCTGCTCTATCGGCCAGAACCACTCTTCATCCTGTGATTCAGAGCTGGAAATATTTGGTAAACATTATTGCCTCTGCCTTCTGATTCACCTGCCATGCTGGGCACACATTACACACTTAGCGAAAAGATGTTGATGGACTGAAAAAAACCCAAGACAGGGTCCCCGCCTTCAGAGAGCCTGTGGCTGAGAAATGGTGGGTGAGTGTCAGGTTCCCTGCTGGAGTCCTGGGGGATAGCAATAGTCCCTGGGAGCAAAGAATACAAAGAGAATAGATGGAGAATCTGCGAAGAAAGTCTCAGTGATGGCCGCTTCGGAATTGGGGGTTTGCGTAATGACAGTCGCACTTCCCAAAGCACAGAGCAGTTCACATGCTTGCATTGATGAAGTTTCTCCATTTTATTCTCAAAAGGTCCCTCAATGTCACAGCCAAGCCCACCTCCTGTTACAGCATGTGCCAGCATAGAGAATTGGGCTTCGGGTTCTATGAGTAATGGACTAGTCTTCCTTAACCAAGCAGAAAATTCTGCTGTGCCCAGTGACTCATTTCAGAGCTCCATACAAGTTCTCATTTGTCTGCCTGAAGACAGGACATTGTTACTTAAGGGCAGGAACTCCTAGCTGGTCACTTGAAGCTAAAACTCTAGTGTGGGAACCACTGGGCTAGTTTGGTAGATGAGGTACCACCCCCGTGCTGTCTTTTCTAGGCACAAGCGTCTGTTTGAGGTGTCGTGATGCATGGTGTCTTCATTTGCCCTGTTCTTGCCTTGTCCCGTGATGAGCCGTAAGGTAGCACTGGCTTTCTTTCAAGAACGCTGTTCCTGGAGAGGTCAGTGAGGGTTGTCCCTTTGCCACCTTGGTCCTCACTAGAGAGGTGCTTCCCAGATGAGTTCCAACACTCATCATCTGAGCAAGTGGGAGAGGCAAGCCGTGCAGTATTGCATTGTCCTGGGAGTCCTGCCCATGGCCAGCAAAATCACCCAGCCCCCCTTCTCCTCCATCTTCCCTCATGTTCACCATTGGTTAATCACCATCATGAGAACAGAAGTGGCACCTTGCAGGAATCCGAGTTCAGAAGGGAGGAGAGAATGTGCCTGTGTTTCCTGGGATACATCCTATTGAATACCTATGTTTGCAAGGCACCAAGCTAGGTATGGAGCATACAGAGATGAACATTGTGTTAGCCTCAAGTGCTGACGCAGGCCAACAATGAGTTACAACTGCAGTAAACCCAGTGATAGCAAACAAATTTCATTCAAGAAATGGTTCCATAGCACAGCAGAAAGAAATCACTTGAAATAGTTCCTAATAAACTGTAAAGGGAATGGAATGGCTTGAAAAGCAACAAAACAAATATACATTCTTCTAAAAAGAAGATTTTACTTATTTGAAAGTCAGAGTTACACAGAGAGAGAAGGAGAGGCAAAGAGGGAGATCTTCCATCCGCTGGTTCACTCCCCACTTGGCTGCAATGGTCAGAGCTGCACCAATCTGAAGCCTGGAGCCAGGAGCTTCTTGCAGGTCTCCCATGTGAGTGCAGGGGCCCAAGGACTCAGGCCATCCTCCACTGCTTTCCCAGGCCATAGCAGAGAGCTGGATTGGAAGTGGAGCAGCCGGGACTAGAATCAGTGCCCATATGGGATGCCAGAACTCCAGGTGGTGGCTTTACCACTATGCTGCAGTGCTGGCCCCCAAACATACATTCTGTACAGGAATATAAAATACAGCAGGTATCATTCTCTCTTTGGTGCTGAGAGAGCTAGTTCTGAATAGTAGGGTCAGCTCCCTATGACTGTGAATACCTTTCTGCCACGCTTCCAGTTGGAGAGCTACAGGTTGTGGGGAGAGGAAAAGTAGAAGTTCGTAGTCTAAATCTTCACCCTTCTTTATATTTCTGGCTACAAAAGTTAGTTAGTAGTCAACTTAACATTACATAGTTTGTTCAGGTTAAGATTCAATACTTCTGGTAACTTTTTTATTTTTATTTTTTTTTATTTTTTGCCAGGCAGAGTTAGACAGTGAGAGAGAGAGAGAGAGAGAGAGTTATAGACAGTGAGAAAGAGACAGAGAGAAAGGTCTTCCTTCCGTTGGTTCACCCCCAAAATGGCTGCTATGGCCGGCACGCTGTGCTGATCCAGAGCCAGGAGCCAGGTACTTCCTCCAGGTCTCCTATGCGGGTGCAGGGCCCAAGCACTTGGGCCATCCTCCACTGCCCTCCCGGGCCACAGCAGAGAGCTGGACTGGAAGAAGAGCAACCAGGACTAGTACCCGGTGCCCCAACCAGGACTGGAACCCAGGGTGCCAGCGCCGCAGGCAGAGGATTAGCCTAGAGAGCCACGGCGCCGGCCGTAACTTTTTTCTATTAATCCAATACTAAGGGTCAAGATTTTCCAACATTAAATAAACAGTGTGTTATCTAATAATATGTTACATGCATCTTATATAACCAGCATCCAGGTGCTGTCCAGTAAGTGTGTGTCTGTGTATGCATGCCCATGAGTATGTGTGCACGTGTGATGCGTGGTCATGCCTAGGGACCAATGAATGGAGAGAAGGGGCAGGTGGCAAGAAGGAGGTGAGGCAACAGTTGATCTCCTCCCAGGATCCCATTCTTTTTATTCGTACTTTTACTTTAAGAAAGTCATTTTGGGTCTTTCAGTTAAGGAGTTGCTCTGGATAGTTTCAAATTCCTTATAATGAATCTAAAAATCCTAATGAGGCATTGAGGGCAGGCATTTGGCTTAATGGTTAAAGCACCAGTTAGGACACCCACATTCCATATCCGAGTACCTAGATTCAGATCCTTGCTCTGTCTACTCTTGATTCCAGCTTCCTGCTAATGCAGACCCTTGGAGGCAACAGGGCGTGGCTCTCAAGTAGTTGGGTCCCTGCCAGCCATGTGGGACATCTGAATTGCATTCCAGGTTCTTCCAGGTTCTCAGCTCTCAGCTTTGATTTGACCTAGCTTTGGCCATTGTTAATTTTTTTTTTTTTTTTTGCCAGCGCCGCAGCTCAATAGGCTAATCCTCCGCCTTGCAGCGCTGGCACACCGGGTTCTAGTCCCAGTCAGGGCACCGGATTCTGTCCCGGTTGCCCCTCTTCCAGGCCAGCTCTCTGCTGTGGCTCAGGAGGGCAGTGGAGGGTGGCCCAAGTGCTTGGGCCCTGCACCCCATGGGAGACCAGGAGAAGCACCTGGCTCCTGCCTTCGGATCAGCGCGGTGCACCGGCTGCAGCGGCCATTGGAGGGTGAACCAATGGCAAAGGAAGACCTTTCTCTCTGTCTCTTTCTCTCTCTCCCTGTCCACTCTGCCTGTAAAAAAAAAAAAAAAAAAAAAAAAAAAAACACTTTAATTTTTTTAAATTTATTTTTTAATTTATTTGAAAGGCAGAGATACAGAGAGAGAGAGAGAGAGAGAGAGAGATCTTCCATCTACTGGTTCATGCCCCAAATGACCTCAATGGCAAGAGCTATACCAATCTTGAAGCCAGGAGCCAGGAATTTCTTTCAGGTTCTCACGTAGGTGCAGGGGTTCAAGTACTTAGGCCACCTTCTGCTGCTTTTCCAAGGCTCATTAGCAGAGAGCTGGGTGGGAAGAGGAGCACCCAGGATTCAACCTGGTGCCCATGTGGGATGCTGGCGCTACAGGCGGAGGCTTAACCTACTCTACCACAGTGCCAGTCCCTATTGCTAGTATTTGGTTAGTGAACTAGTGGATGACACTCTCTGTTTCTCTGCATCCATTTGCCTCTCAAATAAATAAATAAAAATGGAAAGGGCCTTGATTGTAAGATCTTCATTTTTTAATGTAACATCATCTTGTCTTTATTTGTGAGATATATTCCAATTTTGTAGATATTAATGTGCGAAATAGCAAGTGTTGGCATCAATGAAATATGCTAGGCCTAACATTTTATGATTTGATTTATTGCATGTGTGTTGTGATGATTACTTGATTGACAGATAACAGATGAAATGTAGGTGATACATAGATATAGGTAGCTGATAGATAGATAGATAATAGACAGACTGGCTTCCCTGTGTCACTTATGGCAACCAATCTCCTTCCTTTATGGCAGATGGGATGCATAGATTAAAGGCTTGTTCTAAATACTCCTTCCTCAACTAGAAACTCTAGCCCCATCTATGTTGCTCTGATCTATTAGGCATTTCCAATGCTCTTTTCTTCTATGTATGCTGAAGAAGTACCATATGAGTAGGTGATGATGGGCCTCTGACAACTGCTTGTCAAAAAGTTGTTCACTGTGGACAGTGCTCTCTCCTCTGGCATGGGGAGAGCCAAAACATCAAAACCTTGACGTCTTCCGGCACAGCATGGACTCCAAGTTGTAGGAAATGGAAACGCGGAAAGTCCTAATTTCCCAGCAACCATCCTTCCAGGCTCACTCCAAGTACCCTTTCCACAAGCATTCCCTGAACCCATCCCTTTTCCTTCACATTCTGGGTCTCATTGCTTGGATTTCTATTAAATAGTTCAATATGTACTACACACGTCCTGATGGATAGTAGAGAGTTCAGTTGTGTACACGTTTTTCTCATCTGTTGTACTAGACAGTATCCTACTTTGTCTGATTCTATTTACATGGATCTAGGATTCAGGGTGGTGATTTGCATATAAGGGGACCCTTATATAAATCCAGGAAAATACCTGAGGCTCACAAACCCCGAGGGACGAAGATGTTCTAAGCAACTTAGATTCACAGTCCACTCTCGGAAGACCTTCCTGGACTTGGAATGCACTCTTCCAATCAGAACGCTTGGCCTCTTTTTTTTTTTTTTTTTTTTTTTTGACAGGCAGAGTGGACAGTGAGAGAGAGAGACAGAGAGAAAGGTCTTCCAATGGCCGCCGCGGCTGGCGTGCTGCGGCCGGCGCACCGCGCTGATCCGATGGCAGGAGCCAGGAGCCAGGTGCTTCTCCTGGTCTCCCATGGGGTGCAGGGCCCAAGCACCTGGGCCATCCTCCACTGCACTCCCGGGCCACAGCAGAGAGCTGGCCTGGAAGAGGGGCAACCGGGACAGAATCCGGCGCCCCGACCGGGACTAGAACCCGGTGTGCCGGCGCCGCTAGGCGGAGGATTAGCCTAGTGAGCCGCGGCACCGGCCAATGCTCAGCCTCTTTAAGTTGGCATGTTCCCCAGTACCGTCAGTCCTAACACACAACAACGCTACTGACTAGTCCAAGGTCAGGTACTAGGAAGAATCTCCTGAGCTGGAGCTGCTTAGAGCTAAGCCTGGAATCCAGACCCCGGGGCTCTGCTCCTCCCCCTCCCCAGGGAGTCTGAGCCCATCTCATTCTCTCTTTATTTCTATCAGGACGACAATTTGCTGCCATGTCACCCCATTCTGTACGTTTTTAATTTATTTCTTTTCATGTTATTTGGAAGGCAGAGAGACAGATGGAGAGAGATCTTCATCCACTGGGTAGCTCCCCAAATGCCCACAATAGTCATGGCTGAGCGAGGCCAAAACCGGAATCAAAACTCAACTTCCACCACCCATGTGGGTGTCAGGGAGCCAAGTACCTGAGCAATCATTTGCTGCCTCCCAGGCTGCACAGAAAGCTGAATCGGAAGTGATGCAGACACGGAACACCAGGCATTCCCATATGGGATGAGGCATCAGCACCAAATGCTGGCTCAAATATATATATTTGAAATAGAAATCTTTCCCTAAACTTATTCTCAGTTTTCTGATATCATCAAAGAAAAAAAAAAGAGAGAAAACGCTAAGGCCATTTGACATAGCTACGCTAAGTTTCTTCTTTGATTGTCTATTTTTCTGATTTAATGTATTTTAAGGCAGCTGTTTTTCAAGCTCTAGCATTTGCACCTGGGGGAATTATGGCTTTAACTTTCTTTGTAAAAAGAAGATCAAGAATTGTTGCCAAAATAAATTCTTCTCTATTCTTCTTTTCCTCAGTTGTCTCCAAAAAGAAATTAGCAGTCACATTCTCTACCTGTACATTATCCTTAAAAAAATACTATTGTGTTTGCTCCCGGAGCGAAGGGTAGGCAGTATCTGCCATTCCTTTCTTGTGGTTGTCTGCAAAGGGGCCCCCGGCTTTGTGCTAAGACGAAAGTCTCTCAAGCATTTATTAAGTAATGTTCGAAGGCACCGGATTCTTCTCTTTCATTCTACTCACAACTGACACGCCGGATTCACTCGGGAAAAAGGAACCGGCCACAAAGCACACACCCGAGCAAGATGGAACGTTCTAACTTTCCATGAAGCACATCCCTTTGCCTTCTAGCAAACTCAAAAGGTCGTGGGCAAGCAGTGATGCGCTGGGCCCCAGAAAGCCCCGGGGGTGGGGGGATGGGGGGATGTTTGCCTGCAACTTCAGCGGCTGTGAGGGCTCACTTGGTGATCTGCCTCTGTTTTCTCAATGTGAAAAGACGGTGATGATGTAGATGTTGGCTATACCAGCAGAAGGCACTGGAGATTAATCACCCCTGTGGTCTCATTGAGCTCTGAAACATTGTGATTATTCCTTCTAGTGAAAAAATTTACCGGTGCCAAATAGGGAAGTGATCCTTTCTTAGTAGAAAAAGAGGAACCCCTCAAAGTAAAATTGCTGGGGCCCGTGCTGTGGTGCAGCCGATTAAGCCACCACCTGCAGCATCGGCATCCCATATGGGCTCTGGTTCGAGCCCTGGTTGCTCCACTTCTCATCCAGCTCCCTGATAATGCACCTGGGAAAGCAGCAGAAGATGGCCCAACTGCATGGGCCCCTGCACCCACGTGGGAGACCCAGAAGAAGCTCCTGGCTTTGTCCTGGCCCAGCCCTGGCTGTTGCAGCCATTTGAGGAATGAACCAGCAAGTAGAAGATTTCTCTCAGTCTCTCTCCTCTCTCTCTCTCTCTTTCTCTCTCTCTCACTCTGCCTTTCAAATAAATAAATAAATCTTTTTAAAACGTTAAAATTGCTATAACAAAATGGGAATTAAATGAGGAATTCAAAGATTTCGGTATTAGTTCCTCTTTGATCGACAGGCCCAAGACCCTAGGCCTTCTTTCCCTCCTGGAGCCTCAATGTTCTCATCTGCAAAATGGGACGGTAGGACCAGGGGACCTCTCAATAAGGCTCTTCAACTCATCCTAGAAAATAGCTATAATGTGCACTTCTACTGCCATGAAAGACAGACAGGGGAAATGAGAATGGAAATGGAGTGGGCACAATGTTAAAGGTAGGGGGGCTGGCGCTGTGGCGTAGCTGGTTAAGCCACCGCCTGCAATGCTGGCATCCCATATGGGCGCAGGTTCGAGACCCCACAGTTCTACTTCCGATCCAGCTCTGTGCTATGGCCTGGGAAAGCAGTAGAAAATGGCCCAAGCCTTTGGGCCCCTGCACCCATGTGGGAGACCTGGAAGAAACTCCAGGCTCCTCGCTTTGGATCGGCACAGCTCCGGCCATTGCAGCCAATTGGAGTGTGAACCATCAGATGGATGACCTCTCTCTCTCTCTCTCTCTCTCTCTGCCTCTCCTTTTCTCTCTGTGTAACTGACTTCCAAATAAATAAATATTTTTTTTAAATGTTAAAGGTAGGGTGGAGTTATCAAACACAATTTCCATAACAAATATTCTAGAGTGAGTCTAATTGGTTGTCTTTTTTTTTCAGGTCTCACCTTTAATCATAGGTATTTTTTTAACCAAATGGAAGATCCTATATGCTGCAATTTTTTAAAATTTACTTTTATTTGAAAGGCAGAGAAAGAGACAGAGACAGAGAGAGACCTTCTACGTTCTTGCTAAGTCTCCAAATGTCCACAACAGCCAAAGGTAGGCCAGGCCAAAGCCAGGACCCTTATATCTTCCATGTGAGTGGCAGGGAACTAAACTACTTGAGCCATCACTGGCTGCCTCCTAGGGTACACGTTAGCAGGAAGCTAGAGTGGAGAATGGAGCTGGAACTCCAATTCAGGCAACTCTATTGCAGCATGCAGGCATTCCTAACGGTGGCTTAACCGCTGTGCCAAATGCCTAGCCCTATGTGTTGCAGTTTTATGGCACCAAAAGAATTCTTTTTGATCTGACACCAGTACAAGATATCTGACATTCTATCTTAGCATTTCAGACCTTCCTCGCTTAAGGCTTTAATCACTGTGAAACTTCAAGGGTGGAAACTGAAAGGGGTGGCTGTGGGTGTTAGGCTCTAGAATTTATTATCAGTTATTTTTGCTTCAGTGCAAATATAAATCAGATTTTTCCTCTGAGGTTTGACGGAAGGTTCAAGCCCCTGGCGACACTGGGGGATCTTTGAGGAGAGAGAGTGTTCTCTGAGAAGCTCCAACTTCCTCATCTCTACTCTCAACTGCAAGAAGATGACTCCAAAACTCTGGATCCTGGGCCCCATCCTGTGTTTCAGTCCAACCGGGCATCTTCTACGGCCCTGAGATGCTGCAGACGCCACACGTTCGGATCCCCACCAATGATCTCTCCAACGCCACTGGCCTCCAAAGCGGTTGTGTCTTTTGGTGAAAAGCACATTATTTCTCCAGCATTTGGAACAAGAATGTGAGCTCTGAAGTCCCACATGTGCCGTCCCGCTCCATCCCTCCCCGGGAGTGGGCTGTGGTCTTGTACAAGGCCCTTTGCCTGGTGCTCCCTCTGCAGTCTGTCCCACCAGGGCGGTGGGAACAAGCCTTGGGAAACATAGGTGGGTTAGGCTTGATCTAAAGGAGGGATGCTCCCCCACCTCTGGCCCCCAGCACTCCTGAGTGCCTTCATCCACTCTATTTGTCAACAGAATTGTCATTCATTATATCTTTAACTTCTGTTTTATTTCAGTAAAACTTAGATGCCATGAGCAAAGCCTGTCTTGTTCTGTCCAGGAATGGATCCAAGTGCTGGGACTGTCCCAAGAGACACTGGCTGCTGCATACAGTTTTCCTTTAAAATAACCAATATCTTTTTTTTATTTTTATTTTTTGACAGGCAGAGTGGACAGTGAGAGAGAGAGACAGAGAGAAAGGTCTTCCTTTGCCGTTGGTTCACCCTCCTATGGCCGCCACGGCTGGTGCGCTGCGGCCGGAGCACCACTCTGATCCGAGGGCAGGAGCCAGGTGCTTCTCCTGGTCTCCCATGCGGGTGCAGGGCCCAAGTACTTGGGCCATCCTCCACTGCACTTCCCTGGCCACAGCAGAGAGCTGGCCTGGAAGAGGGGCAACCAGGACAGAATCCGGCGCCCTGACCGGGACTAGAACCCGGTGTGCAGGCGCCGCAAGGTGGAGGATTAGCCTAGTGAGCCGCAGCACCAGCTAAAATAACCAATATCAATACATGAATTCCCCTTGGTAGGCTTCTGTGATTTGTACAGTAGACTCACCATCAGGCAGAATCTCCAGGTGCCCCTTCCAGCCATAGCTGCCCCAGCACCCCCAGGGCTCAGTGCTAACTGGATCTCTACTTGGAGTCCTGGTCCCTCACTCTCCAGCTCCTACCACAGAAATCCCAATGAATCCTGCAGATTGTCACTTCAGACCTGGACACACTGCTGTTGTTGGAGCTGCAAAGCCACACCCACAACACAAAGCACACAGACAGACAGGGCCAAGGGACAGACATCGCAGAGGACTGAAAAGAAAAACTGCTTTCTTGGTTCCATCCAGAACCAGGCCTGCTGGTATCTCTGCAGAGAGAGGATCCGGCAGAGATGGGAGTGACAAAGGCTTCTGGGAAACCGAGTCGTGGCAACCTGCTCCAACACAAAGAGCTGCCTCTGTACAGAATTGGGTCCTCTTGTATTTGAGGGGTAGATGCTTCAAAGGAAAATGTTAGTGCACTTCAGAAGTGTAACAATAAAGTCGCTGCACACAGGGACCTGGGGTGGGGTGGGAGAGGGCGGGAGACTCACGGAGGGGGTCCATGGTTCTGCTTGTGTAGGGTCTGTGTCTGCAAAGAGAATGCGCGCAGAAAGAACCTGTTTCTTTGTCAAGGGAAGGATTCCTGCTCCAGAGCCCTCAAGAAACCAAAACAGCAGCTCATTTAGAAGCAAGCCAGGTCCGAGATGCGGCTTCAAAGGCGGTTTGCACAAAGTGGTGGCTGTTTCAAAGCCCCATAGACAAGCCGAAGCTGCCCGTGTTTTGGAGTTGTTTTCAAGGGATGGCTTGCGGATGCAATGGTCACCTCTCTCTGTGTACTCAGGGAGCACAGGGGAAGGTGTGTGGCAGCTGGCACTGAGGCCTGGAGCTGCACTTGACACTGAGGAGGTGTGCTAGACTCCCCTGTTTTCCTTCCATTCATCGGCCACCGTCACACCTTCCACGTGTCCTGTACGGATCGAGCACTGGGCACGGATTCAGACACCACGTGTACAAAACTGCCTCTGAGAAACCAAACGTCTGTGGGAGGTGTGCTTGAGACCCACCTTCCACGAGGCCACGAGACTTTTCCACCCCAGCTCCCATCAGCTGCCAGATCCCACAAGCAGAGACCAGAGGAAGATTCAAAAGTAGGGAGAGGACTGTTGGATTCCTCACCCAACAGTCCAGAACACATGGCCTGGTCTCCTCCTCCCCTTCTTGTCCCGGCCCCTATTCCCTTGGGGCACCCTCCCCGGAAGGACAGTCTAATTATATGTCTGTTTCTGGATTTGTGGGGAGCAATAAGGGGACCAACCATACTGTGAAACTCTTGCGGTCACCGAGGCACCCCTGAAAGGAGAGTGGGAGGAACTGGGCCCTGGAGCCGGGGGGAGCTGGGGGCCAGTGGCCAGGTCGTGGGGCAGAGCAGATCCGGGGAATAAGTAACAAATACCCGGAACTGGCTTCCTGAATGTGTCTTCTGGCGTGCCTTTCTGGATCCCTGGGTGATCTGCCAGACCTCAGCACCGCTGTTGGTTCCCAGCGAGCCAGGTCTGCCCTTCGCTGGGTGCACATCCGCACCTGGTTGAATCATGATGAGTGGCTGGTGGAGCTCACACCCACCGCAAGACCCTGTCTCTTTGATCTCACCAGCTAACCAGCTCACCAAGCCTGTGTTCTTAGCCCATAGCGCGGGATAAAGAGTGAATGCAAGGGGCTCCCCTTCCTCTTGGTTGTTAGCAAACCAACGGGAGGGGGCGTTTCCCAGGACCGGGCTCCTCCCCCTGAGTCAGCCCTCTACCACGCAGTCCTCTTTGTCATGTGTTTCAGAAAGTCTGATCTCATTTTTTCTTAAATTGAATTTCAATTCCCTGAGCTAAATGATGATTTCCGCACGTGAGTGAGCTAGATACTTCTTCCGTTCTCTGTAAATGTCTCGCTCCCCACAACGCCAACCCCCAAATGCCCGCCGCGCTCATCAGAACGGAGCCTGCTCATGTCAAAGGAGAAAGCAGCTCGCATGCCCCCAGAACTCTGAGCTCCCTCTTAGCCTACCTCTCTGCCTGTCCTGGGTACCCCTGGCCCACTGTAGCTGCCCACCCTCCTTTCTCTGTCCTCCCCTTCTCCCCACTTCCCTCCAAATGACCTAAAGAATCGGTCGCAATGGAGCCTGGAGGTATTGGAGGTATTTCCTCTTCTCCCTCAAGTCACACCCCAGGGGACTAAACGCTCATTCAATTCAGGAACTCCCTGACCGGAAGTGTCTGTAGGCGGAGGTGTCCTCTCAACACAGCGTTGGTTCCACTCGGGGAAGGAGAAGGCCCGGAAGGAGACAGAGCACATTTCCGGTGGGAACCGGAAGCAGTTCCAGTGTCCTCCGGAAGCAGTCCCAGTGTCCTCCGCCAGCCATGCCACGCTTATTGACGCGGGAGGAGCCGCTCTCTCCCAGGGATGCCACGCCTTCTGGCTGCTGGCGCTCGGGCTGGCCAGGGGCTAAGGCGACCATTTTCTGCTGTCACATTCCACCCTTGACATTGTCTCAGCCACTGCAAGGCTGCATTTTGGGAGAGAGGGAGAAGGTGGAAGGGGGAACAGCTTTACAATTGAAGTGGACAGACAGCCTTTGATCTGTTCAGAGTTGTGTGGCCATCACCACCATCAACTTCAGAACACTTTCATCACCTCCAGTAGAAGCCCCAGGCTCACTGTGTGTCTCTCGATTATCCACAATCACATGAGCTCCCGGGTCGCGGGGCTGCTCACTGTCCAGCATGCTCCTACAAACAGCATTGAGGTAGCAAGACAAAGTGTCAAGAAGGGAGCATGTCTGGCCCGGGAGTGCAGTGGAGGATGGCCCAGGTCCTTGGGCCCTGCACCCCATGGGAGACCAGGAGGAGCACCTGGCTCCTGGCTTCCGATCAGCGCAGTGCGCCAGCCGCAGCGGCCATTGGAGGGTGAACCAACGGAAAAGGAAGACCTTTCTCCCTGTCTCTCTCTCACTGTCCACTCTGCCTGTATAAAAAAAAAAAAAAAAAAAAAAAAAAAAAAAAAGCATGGGGCTGGCGCTGTGGCACAGCGGGAAAAGCCCTGGCCTGAAGTGCCGGCATCCCATGTGGGCGCTGGTTCGAGTACTGGCAGATTCTCTTCTGAACCCACTCTCTGCTATGGCTTGGGAAACCAGCAGAAGATGGCCCAAGTGCTTGGGCCCCTGCACCCATGTGGGAGACCCAGAGGAAGCTCCTGGCTCCTGGCTTCGGATTGGCACAGCTCCAGCCGTTGTGGCCATCTGGGGAGTGAACCAGCGGATGAAGACCTCTCTCTCTGTCCCTACCTCTCTCTATAACTCTGTCTTTCAAATAAATAAAATAAATCCTTTTAAAAAAAGAAAAAAGAAAGGGAGCATGTGGGCAGGTGGAAGAAGGGGTGGGAGCCACAGGCTGTCACTCGCAGATGCGCAGATGAAGTGCCAGTCTTTATGCTCATTTCTTTCCCAGCCCTTGACTGCTGGTTGCCTAGGGGAGCTCCGTGTGCTTGGTGGAGCCCAGAAGGTGGTGTGCAGTACCTTGAAGAAGCCCCAGTGACCTGCTCTCTCTCCATGCCTGCTCTGATCTGCAAGGATTCTCGGTCCCTTGGTGTGTTTCAACTGCTTACTCTTGGAGTTCTTCGGTGTAGTTTAAGTACCTGGGACGGCAACTGGAGGCCCCCTTCTCTCCACCTTCCAGGCAGGCAGCAGTGAGGGGCCAGCCTCTGCAAAGCAGGAAGGCAGAGGAGCCTCAGTGCAGACAGGAGGGGCAAGCACACAGCTCAGCAAACCTGGCCTTGGGGGAGGCTGTGGGCCAGACAAGTGTCGGTGAGTGGAGTGAGTGTGAGTGTGTGTATGAAATGCAAGGCTGTGCCAACAGAAAGGGCCAGTCCAAGCTCTGTGGGCCCTGAGGCTTGCACAGGTTGGGGCATGCCTGCCTGCCTTCCTCCCTTTCTAAAGATTTATTTATTTATTTGAAAGGCAGAGTTACAGAGAGGCAGAGAGAGAGAGAGAGAGGTCTTCCATCTGCTGGTTCACTCCCCAAATGGCTGCAATAGCCGGAGCTTTGCTGATCCGAAGCCAGGAGCCAGGAGCTTCTTCCGGGTCTCCGACATGGGTTCAGGGACCCAAGGACTTGGTCTATCTTCTACTGCTTTCCCAGGCCACAGCAGAGAGCTGGATCAGAAGTGGAGCAGCTGGGACTCGAACTGGCACCCATGTGGGATTCCAGCACTGCAGGCAGTGGCTTAACCTGCTAAGCCACAGTGCCAGCCCCAGGGCATTCCTTTCAAAAGCAATAATACAAACTCTAAATAGACAATTAAATGTGCACATAAAACCATGTGGAACGAGAAAAATTATAACAAATTACAAGCTCCTAAAAGGTAACAAATACAAAAGACACCACCACTACCCCCCCACACACAATCTCAGTTTTACTTACTAACTGTGTGACACATTTTCATAACACTTTACCCCACAATTTTTGACCACTTGTCTTGCAATCATCTCTTCCTATGGTGATCATACAGCATCAATCATGGCAGTATTGACTATGGATTGTACGAGTTGCTTTTCTTCATGTAACTCACTTCTCCTTTTTTGGAAGATTCTTAGGACCTCCTTTATCTCGGCCATTGTTATTTTTATTACATTCAGTTTTTAGACATTAAGGCTCTTCGTTATTTTGGCCCTCAGAGTTTTTATTTGCTTTGGAATAGACTACGAGTTTATGACATTTTGAAGGCCCAATGTTGTATCTTTCAGCTGATGTTCATGTCATCCATTAGGGTCATTTCTTCCTGTTATATCCAAAATCCGTTAAGATCAATGTAAAAAAATCTATAGGAAACTGAGCATACACAAGAGGAACTTGAACTTCAAAATTGCTACCACGCTTTACGGAGCTGTTGAATTGAGCAATCAAATGTCTTATTGACTTATTTATGAGCCTGTTTATAATTTCTATCATTGGAACACTGTCTCTTCAAGCTGTTTCAGTGTTGGTGGCAATTTTTCATGCCATTTTGCTAGAAACAGACAAGACAAGATGCATCAGATCTGCGATGATGATGTAATGTGAGAAGCCGGAGTGCCAAAAGCATGCGGCTCCACGCACAGCTCTCCTCCCTGTCTGGAGGCAGGCCATACGATTACAGGAATTCTGACACGTTCTGTTTCACACAATTTACAACACACTCAAAAGAATGTATACTACATTTAATTTTGTATATGCTGCATTAGAAAGTACAGTCGCGTCAAGAGAGAACTCACATTTTGACTAAGCATCAGTAAGAACCATATGCTCTCATGACAATTTTGTACATCTCAAGCCTGGAAGAATTTCCATAGACTGGCTTCTGGCCCTGTACATCCTAAACCCTGTCTCTCCCCACTGCCCTCTACTTCTGGGACAGATTCCAGAGCACATTCGCATGGAGCCTCTGACCCCTGCATATCTCACAATGGCAGAGGAGTTGGCATAATGGGAAGAAGAAGCATTCCTGGAAGCCACTCCCATATGTGGACGGTGAACAATAACCCTACCCGACCAAAGTAGCCAGGAAATGCACTGTATATCTCATTAGCCCAAGTCATTGTATTTCCAGCTCAACTCTCCCTTAGTGGACCTCCCAAAGTGTCTGTGTCTGCAAGATTGACGGAGAGGAGGTGGTACGGAGAAGATAGCAATTATAACAAACTGGGATTGAAGTGGTTTCCTTCTGCACATTTTATTAAAACATGATCATATGAAGACATTGCTAGGACCTGTTCCCCAGGGTCTCGGGGATGTTTCTCTGGTATGTAAGAACTATCCAGATCGGCGTAAAAGCTGACAGCACCAAACTCAGCCTCCCCACTCCACCCATCACATCCCTTTGTGAGCTTCTTTGCCTTTCCCCTCCTTGGTTCTCGCCTTTACCATGGAGAATACGACATTCGGTATCTGAGAACAGCAGAGGAGCCCCAAAGTGGTACCGGGAGATAGGTAGAATTGCGGTGCCTAACTTTCGTAAAGATGTCAAACCAATGACTATAGATGTAACATCACTGCAGTAAGACTTTTTATTTTGAAACTTTAGAAAATGATTCTGACATTTACCTTGAGGAATAGTAAGCGGAGCCAACCTTGTGGCACGGGAAGTTAGGTTGCTGCTTGCAGTACCACCATCCTGTGCTGGAAGGCCGGTTTCAGTCCTGGCTATGTCTGGCTGCCCTGCTAATGAACCCAGGAAGGCAGTGGAAGATGGCTGCCCCTGGATGAAGCTCTTGGTTCCTGGCTTTAGCCTGGGCCAGACCTGGCTCTTGTGGCCTACTGGGGAGTGAACCTATGGATGGAAGATCTCTCGTGCACACTCTCTCTCTCACTCTCAGCTTGTAAATCAATCAAGCAATCTTTAAAATGAAAAGCATAGCAAACAACAATAACAAGTCTTTCAAAGAGTGGAGATGGGGGCTGGCGTTCTGGTGCGGCAGGTTAAGCCACTGCCTGCAGTGCTGACTTTCCATATGGGTGTCAGTTAAAGTCCTGGCTGTCCTAATTCTGATCCACCTCCCTGCTACTGCATCTGAGAAAGCAGTGGACGGTGACCCAAATGCTTAGGACCCTGCCACTCAAGTGGGAGAGCTAGATGGAGTTCCAGGCTCCAGGCTTTGACCTGGCCCAGCCTTGGCTCTTGTGGCCACTTGCAGAGTGGACCAGCCTATGGGAGCTCTCTCTCTCTCTCCCCTGCCCCCAGCTCTAACTCTGCCTTTCAAATAAAGTGGAGGTTGTGGATAACGTCATTAGGATACCAATTCCACCAGAATACTGTGAATCAGCATAAATGAAGCAAAATACTTGTATAGTCGAATCCAAAGACAACAGCTGTCAACAACTGTTAATTGAGCTACAATGAAAACTTTAACAAGATACAAAAGCACAGAAGAGAATTTAGCCAAGCTCGCCATGAAAGCAATGAGGGAGAACTAGAGTACAAGATCAATCAGTTTGTCTAGCAAGGAAATTAAGAACGTATATCTTACAAATACAAGACAAAATTTAAAAGACAAATGAGAACCTGTGGAAACAATCACATAGAGCAATAGTTAATATTTCAATATATATTAGTACTTTATATCAAATAAGTAATATATAACATTCTACTAAAAATGAGCAAAGGAACAAAAACTGTTAACCAGAAAAAATGGAAAAAATTCAATATTACCAACAATTAAAAAATGAAAATTAAATATTAATGATTTACCATTTTTCTAGTCCAACAGAAGCTACCTAAAAATGATGCTACTTACTTCTGCCTGCTATAAACACAATTAAACTGATTTTCACATGTTGCCGATAGGTAAATCCTACTGCTAAGCAATTTGGCAATATGAGTCAAGAGGCTTGAACTCATTATCCTTTTATCCAATAGTTAACAATCTATACGAAGGAAAAAAGACGGGCTAGACAAATGCCTGGGTAGAAGATATGTTATCTATTATAGTGATTAAAAGGCTGGCGTTGTGCACAGTAGGTTAAGCCATAACCTGCATTGCTGGCATCCCATATCAGAGTGCTGATTGGAGTCCCGGCTGCCCCACCTCTGATCCAGATTCCTGCTAATACACCTGGAATTCCTGCTAAGGTGATGGCCCAACTGTCTGAGTTTCTACCATCTCCATGAGAAACATCAGATACAGTTCCTGGCTCCTGGCTTCAGCCTGGCCCAGCCCTGGCTGTCGAAGCCATTTGGGGAGCGAATCAGCGGCTTTAAATACCTCTCTCCCTCACCCCGACACTCTGCCTTTTAAATAAATAAACCTTTTTAAAAGAAAAAAATTAACATGATTTAAAAGTCAAATGATAGAAATATGCTTAAATAAATTGTGGTATTTACAGAGTTGGGTCCTATACTTTTATAAATGCTGCTTTTAAACTTGCAGTAATGGCAAAGGGAAAATGCACAACACAATTTAAGTAAAAAATGCTCAAAATGAAATGTCTCTTTACCCAAATTATATAAAGTACACTAAAGGCATTCAGGAAAAGAAAACATCAAAATTCTCTTAATAAAGTTAACCATCTCTGGGTTAGATATGTGGGATAATGGATATTTTCTTTGTAAAATTTCATTAGCAACGGTAAAGTTCTTATATTCTGGGTAAAAGATTTGCCTGAGAATCTAATCATAGTTCCAGACCAATGTTGTCTAAAAGGAAAGACTATGCATTTTATACGTGACTTTAGATTTTCTAGTAGCTACACCAGCAATTGGAAAAAGGAAACAGGTGAAATTCATTTTAATAATCATTTTATTAGTCCCATATACCTCACGTTTAGCACTGTAAATACAATAGCTGTTAAGCTATGAGTAAGCTATTTTGCAATCTTATTTTTGCAATGCGTCTTTGAGCTCCAGAGTGCATTGCATACCTCGCAGCACACCTTGGCTCAGCTGAGCCACGCTGCAGAGCCTTGGTGGCCATGTGTGGTTGCACAGTGCAGTTCCAGGATCTCCTCCAGAAGCAGACACATCCTATATCCTAGCTCAAAGCGCCCCTGTCTAGCAATAAGGGCCCGCAGGATAGCAGTTCCCGTGGTTTCACAATCAGAGAATGGCCGGAACGGTCAGTAACAGCTTTGCAGCCTGTATTTAGGAACTGGAAATTGGTGGGCACAAAGTCCATTTTTTTTGGTTAATTCCACTCCTGACTTTGTTTTGTCTTTATCTTCCATTCACTTTAATTTCTTTCCTAATTTGATATTATGTGCATTTCATTTCAGCTGCCTCAAATCCTTTCTCAAATGAGTCAGCTTTTAATTAATTAATTGATTCCATTTTAGTATCAGACAAAAATTGGAATTGTGAATATCCATTAAGCAAGCTGAACTATTATATAGTTCATCAATTTCATTTCTGAGAAGTGTCCAACTCACTCATTAGTCATGCAGATTAAAATAATAGATCAAAGACAATCCACAGAATAAGGGAAAGTAGTTTCAAATCATATATCCAATAAGAGGATAATATTCAAAATATATGAGCAACTGACACAACAACTTAGAGCAAAAACAAATAACTCAATAGACAAAGGACTTAAAAATAGCATTTTTCCAAAGACATTCAGATGGACAACAAGCATATGGAAAGGTGCTCAAATCACTAATTGTCACAGATACGCAAATGTGAAAACCACAGTGAAATAGCACCTCACACCTGTTAGACTGGCCATCAGAAAAAGACAGAGATAAGCACTGGTAAGGACAGGATGGAAAGGGGCCCCTTGTCCACTGTGCATGGGAATGTAAATTGCTGCAGACATGTGGAAAACAGCAAAGTTTCCTCAAAAAAAAAAACCCTAAAAATAGAATTGTCATATGATTCAGCAATCCCAGAGCTGAAACTACATCCAAGAGTATTGAATTGAGTATGTCTGAGAGATATTTGCACTCCACGTTATTGTAGCATTGTTCACAGTAGCCCTAAGCAGAAGCAACCCAAGTGCCCAACAGTCAGTTAATGAATAAAGAAACTATAGTGTATTTACACAAAGGAATATTGCTTTAAAGAGAAGGAAGTCCTATCATTTGTGGCAGCATGGGTAAAGTTGGAAGAGATTCTGCTAAATGAAATAAAGTAGACAGAAAGACAAATAGTACTGAGCTCCCTTATGTGTGGAATTTAGAAAACCTGAATTGATAGCATTAGAAATTAAAATGGAGAGATGTTAATCAAAAGGTAGAAACTTGCAGTTATATGATAAATCAGTTTCGAGACCTAAAGCACAGACTGGTGACTGTAGTTACTAACACTGTATTGGATGCTGGAAATTAGCTGGTAGAGTAGACCTTAAATAGTCTCATCACACACAAACTCACTGTTGCTTATGATAACCATTCACAATACACATGTATATCAAAACATCATTAAATGCATCCCATTTTTATCAATTATACATCAATATTTCTGAGAAAACTGTCATTAAAATTTTTTAAATAAAATAATAGCTTAAAAATCCTTAAAATTATCCAATAGATTGAAGGTGGCTGACCAATGGCTTGTATGTACACATCTCTTGTCTGAAAGCTTTTCTCAATTCTCTCTTGCCTGCCCTGTTGCTCAAAGTGAAAGGAAGGCACTGTTCTCCATGTCATAGCTCTTTGCTGATTTCAGGACGTTTCTTTTATTTGCACTGCTTCTCTCTTCCAGTAAGTGTGCCCAGCTTGATGCCTCTTGTCCTTGGAAACTTTCCCATCTTACCATCAAGACCCCTCACTGGTGTTTGTTTAAATGCGTCTTCTGCTTTCTGAAATCACTTTGAACGAACAATGAAAGAATAATTCCTAGGATGTTGCAATACAGATGTTCTTTGTGAAGTTCTTCCTGAGTTGGGGGCGTTTGTTACCTGCCTGAGGATAATGTGACGTGCTTGGCCGTGGTGCACACTTCTCCTGACATAGACAAGGAAAACAACTCAATGAAAGGACCAGTTACAGCGTCAGCGAACAGATACAGCTTACTAAGGGCAAAGCTTCCACTAAGGAGCTATATCTAAACAGAAAACACAGGTCACTTGATAGAGATGTAGCTCCTCCAATGTAAAGAGAGGAAAAGCATTTTTCATAATGGCGTTCAACCTGATGATCATAAGTTCACGGTCAAATTATGTGATGAAAGATAGGGCTATCATGAATCCCCTTCACTTTTGTAAGTTAATGGATATTTATTCAATAATATTAGCAAGCATTTTTGTGCACATCTAATACTAACAACTAAGAATAGAAATAAGCATGTTTTCAGGGCCAGCCTTGTGGCAACAGCAGGTTAAGTCACTGCTTGTGACGCCCGTGTCCCATAGCAGAGAGCAAGTGCCAGTCCTGCTTCTGATCCGGATCCCAGTTAACGTGCCTAGGAGCACAGAGGATGATAATTTGGGCTCCTGCCACCCATATGGGAGACCGGCATGAAGTTCTTAGCTCCCAGCTTCTGCCTGGTTTAACCCCTGCGGTTGTGGCCATTTGGGGAGTGGATGGAAGATTCTTTCCCCATCTCGCCCTTCCCCATCACTCTGCCTTCCACATAAGTAAAAATAAATCTTAAAAATAAGAAGAAAGCACTGTCCAAGGAATCTGGACTTTTTCCACTTCAATACAACGGGCATATCAACAGGGTTAATTCCTCTCTATGGGGCTGCCTTGTAGAACAGCTGGCCACATCCTTGGCCTCTACCCATTGGATACCAAGAGAACAGTAGCACCTCCCCGCCCCATAGTGTCACTCAAGAATCTTCCAGACATTCCAAACGTCCCTTGGGCTAGTGGAGGACGGAGCCCAGCACAGGCAATTGGTGGGGCTGGTGCTCGGGGCTGTGGAGGCGTGTGGGAGGGGTTCTGACCCTACAGGAGGGACCCACACGGGACAGGAGGGACCCACACGGGGCAGGAAGGCTTCCCCTATGGGTGATACTCTCTTGCGCTGTTTCACTGGCCCATCTAATTAATCAGGGCTTCTTAATGACCAGTTAGGTCTTGGGGCGAGAGAAGAAGACAGCTGGAAACCGCTGGCCTCCCAGAGGTGAGGACTGAGACACAGAAATAAATCTGTGCATAGGAAGATGAGGGAATTCGTTCTTCCTAATCTCCATCAGGGCATGTGCAAACACACACTGACCAGCGACTCCAACACAGACGGTCCCACAACAAGCCCAGTATTTATCGGCCGAGTCTTCGAGGAGGCTTTAGCTCCCATATCTCTAACGGGCGTATTCCACTCCTCAGCTCCCTGGGTTTGTTTGAGGGATTCGACACCTGTTAGTAGCTCACAACTGTGACTTCCTGTGCTCTTTTGAACTGCAGAGCAAGCACCCTAGTGGTCGCTCAGTACTTTACATTCTTCCATGCTGCCGCCTTCAGAAGAAACAAACAAGAATATACATGTTGCAAGGCCAGCAGCATGGCTCACTTGGTTAATCCTCTGCCCGCGGTCCCAGTTGCTCCTCTTCCACTCCAGCTCTCGGCTGCGGCCCAGGAAGGCAGTGGAGGATGGCCCAAGTGCTTGGGCCCCTACACCTGCATGGGAGACCAGGAAGAAGCACCTGGCTCCTGGCTTCGGATCGGCGTAGCTCTGGCCGTAGTGGCCATTTATTTGGAGGGTGAACCAACAGAAGGAAGACCTTTCTCTCTGTCTCTCTCTCAACTATCTAACTCTATCAAAAAAATTTTTAAATAAGAATATATATGTTGTGAGGAGGGCCAGCACTGACGCGTAGCGGGTAAAGCTGCCACCTGTAGTGCTGGCACCCCATATGGGCGCCGGTTCGAGTCCCGGCTGTTCCACTTCCGATCCAGTTCTCTGCTATGGCTTGGGAAAGCAGTAGAAGGTGACTCAAGTGCTTGGGCCCCTGCACCCACGTGGGAGACCCAGAAGAAGCTCCTGGTTCCTGGTTTCGGATTGGTGCGGCTCTGGCTGTTGCGGCCAATCAGGGAGTAAGCCAGCGGATAGAAGACCTCTCTCTCTCTCTCTGTAACTCTGCCTTTCAAATAAATAAATAAATAAATAAATCTTTAAAAAAGACAAATGTTGTGCGGAGACAAAATTCAGGCAGAAGCAACATTTTACACCTCCCCGTTGCTACGTCCTAGCCTCTGTCCTCAGAGTGACAGCGGTCACTGTGCTACCCCCAGGGTGAACAGGGAAGGGCATAATCCCTGCCTCCAGGGCTCCTGGCGTCCCGTGAGGCATCAGGAGCAGAGAGGAGGAGGAAGACAGCCCAGGTGGGGGAGTATTTCTCCAGGTGTCACTTCCCCTAGATTGTTCGTGAGAATAATGGGCGCTGCTCCCAGGTTGAGCTAGCCTTTGTGGAAATCCATTAGGAAGATGTATAAGGGAATCGCTGTCCACAAAAGCGACCGCAAAACCAGAGCGTGGGCTTGGGGCCATTGTCGGGAGCGTACGTTCTGTTCAACACAATCACTCCTGGCACGCAGCTCTTCCTGCGACAACATCTCTAATCCTTTCCAAACATCATTCATCTACAACATCTGTTTCAGACAGACATGCACATCTCTGGCATTATTCAAAGCCTATTATACTTCCAGGAAGAAAGAAGCTCCAAGATGCAATGTCAGAATCGTACGATGATACAATCTGCGTGCTCTATTTTTGCTTGAGGTGAAATAGAACCCGATGTCAGTCATAGATAATTATAGTCTGGAATATCACATGAAAATTAAAATCTATAAAATGTCTCTCTCATTGCAAATAAACGTCAGGAGCTGTATATACACGTCAATGATTAGACATCGAGACAGAATCGAAGCAGATAACTTCGTCTCTGCCCGAAAGTAAGGCCATTCTTTCTACTGGTTTTACCGTATTTGCAAGGAGAGGTGTTTGAGGGTTCTGATATGTGGCTCCTGCAAAACCATCCTTGGGAAGAGGCAAGTGCAACCCAGAGAATCTGATGTATTCGCTGGCGACATTCACACAAGTCACAGCAAAAGCAGAAAGTTCAAATTCAGGACATGGACCAGTTGATAGCTTCAAGAAAAACTGTTATTCGACAGAATCGAAACAATTTCTTCTTTAATCTGTTTGAGGGAATCAATACAGCCAACCACAGGCCTGGAAAATTACACTCCAACAACCCCGTGGTGTCCCCCGTAGTTGAGATAAAAAGCATTTGCTGAACACAACCCCATCCCTGTGAACTGTGCCGAAACTGCAGCCGCCAGCATCCCTGTCTATGCCCAGGGCCAGGCTCCCAGGCCAGAGGTGCCCCCTCCCTGATGGATTCAGATCCCCCTGGAGACTCCATCCCTCATTCTAACTGATGTGGATTAAAACAGGGAGGAGGAGAGGTGGCCCCTTGGCAGAGAGCAGAGGCCGTGGCTGGCTTCTGTGGACCGCCAGCAAGTAAGTCAGTGTAACTTCGGGCGGGTGAGTCAGGGGCTGGCCCGTGGCGTCTTGTCTAGCAAAAGGGGTTTGAACCAGATATACTTGCAGCACCAACGGGCCATGGTTGCGGCGTTTCTGGCAGTCATTTCTGTCTTACAAAGTCTAATCTAGAGAGGAGGGATAAGTTCACCAGACGAGAAGGCAGCCACCAAGGTCGGGGTAACAGATGGGGAAGGGGTGGTCGGGAAAGCGCTGTGTTACTGATGTCTTCTACTTTGCAATTTTTCTCAGAGTGATCTGCATTTTTAGCCACCATTCCTGCCCCACCCCCACCCCAAATATATACAGAGCGCCTGCATGCACGCGGTGCTTAAAGAGAGTCTCAGAAGTCAAGGTGGGACAGGGACATCCCAGACCCTATGAAGACGACTCCTTTCATTTAGCACCTGTCCCCAACACAAATGGAATTTGTTACATTTCTAGGCATTAACTGAAAAATCCAGCGTCAAATTGCCAACCTCTGTTCATCTGGGGAGAGAGGGGTAACTTAGACTCCAGGAGCGCAAGGTGGGGCGACGTGAATGTGTGCTTCCCCGTGTTAGCTGGAGCTGGGTGCCGCCACGGGGGACATGCACCTGCTGGGGAGAGACGGTGAATAGAACGTGAACATGTGAAAGATGTTGCCAAAAAACAGCACATTTTCCCACCAACCAGAGCTGTCCAGCAATGGGATATGCTGCTTTTTACTGTGGGGAACCTTACAGCCTTTGGAGGGGTTCCATCAGGCCTCTCTGTCCAGCAAACATGGGTGGGAAGATTGACATGTGGGAGGATGCTTCTTGGAGGTCTTTGAAGACGGGTGTTCCAGGGTGGGCGTCTGGCACAGCAGGTCAAGCTGATGCTTGCGATGAGGGGCCTACATCCCATACCAGAGTGACTGGCTGGAGTCCCAGCTACTCTGCTTCTGATCCAGCTTCCTAGTAATGCACACCCTGGGAGGCAAGGTGATGGCTCAGGTGCTTGGGCCCCTGCCACCTACATGGGAGAGCCCAGTGGAATTCTGGGATCCTCGCTTTGGCCGGGCCTAGCCCTGGCAGTTATAATGGTGGAAGAGCACTCTCTCTCTCTCTCCCTCTCTCTCCACCCCCAAATTTCAAATAAAGTGAAAATAAATAAGTAAATAGATAGATTTTAAAATACTCGATTTCTAGTCCTTCAGTGATCCTGCAGCTTCTTCCTGCAATGAGTTTGTCACCACCCGTATTGCTGCCTCACATCCACAGGGAGATATCCAAACAGCCCACAGAAGCAAACCTGAATGGAGACTGCTAAGATACCAAAAATATTCCTCCCTCCGCTCCAGCAACAAAGAGGACTGGATGAACATAGTCACAGATGATGAGAAAAGTCCATCGCTGAGTTAGATTCTTCAAAACAAAACAAAATGATTGGGGGCTGGCGCTGTGGCACAGCGGGTTAATGCCCTGGCCTGAAGCGCCAGCATCCTATATGAGCACTGGTTTGAGACCCGGCTGTTCCACTTCCAATCCAGCTCTCTGCTATGGCCTGGGATAGCAGTAGAAGATGGCCCAAGTCCTTGGGCCCCTGCACCCACCTGGGAGACCCAGAAGAAGCTCCTGGCTCCTGGCATCAGATAGGCGCAGCTCTGGCCGTTGCAGCCAACTGGGGAGTGAACCAGCAGATGGAAGACCTCTCTCCCTCTGTCTCTCTTCTCTCTGTGTAACTCTGACTTTCAAATAAATAAATAAATCTTTTAAAAAAAAAGATCATTGTGCACTTACTCCTCATGTAGGATCTCTGTCCTTAATGTATTGTTCAATGTGAATTAATGCTATAACTAGTACTCAAACAGTATCTTACACTTTATGTTCTGTGTGGGTGCAAACTGTTGAAATCTTTACTTAATATATACTAAATTGATCTTCTGTATATAAAGATAATTGAAAATGAATCTTGATGTGAATGGAAGAGGGGAGGGAGCTGGAGTTGGTAGGGTTGTGGGTGGGAAGGAAGTTATGGGAGGAAAAAAGCCATTGTAATCCATAAGCTGTACTTTGGAAATTTATATTAATGAAATAAAAGTTTAAAAAAAAGACCAGACGTATAGTTTTTGCTGGAGTTTGGAGCTCAGCAGAACAGAAGCCACCTTACTACACTGTGGACCTGGGCCCAGTCTGGAACTTTCCATCTTAACAGACAAGTATGAAGAATCATGAACCCTAGAACACAGCTCTCCAAACAAGACACAGGTAGCAGCAGAAGCTCATCTTCTGGAATATTCTGCTGCCAGAAGTCCCCATCAAATGATTACATTTATCCTCATCAGTGAAGGGGGAATGCTAACAAATATGATCTAGCCACAGAAGGAGGACCAAGAACAAGAACTTAAGGAGCAGCAAGAGAGTTGAGCTGGAGCAAATAACCCACTCTCAAATCAGTGAGTCCTGGAAACAGGCTCCCAACAGTCCTGGGGTGGGGGCAGGGTCCAGCCTCACGTCTTCCCCAGGTGGGACAGGCGAGAAGGAAGACATCAGGGTGACTCTGATCCTGGGTGGTGGCGGGGAGGGGGGGGGGGTTGCATAACTACAACCCAACCTCTGGCTGCCTGTCCTCACTTCTTTCAAATAGCCACACCTCACGTAAGACCATGAACTCAAACTAAGTACAATTCTATGGCTCATGGATATTTTAATAAACGATTTTGGCTTCAACTTTGTGATTCTGAAAGATATATTGATTAAAATTTCTGATTATTCCCTGTATGTGAAAGCTTACATTTCAGAAACACACGTACAGACATTTAAGTGTATCTTAGTTGTGAATTTTTATTTTTTTCTTTTTTAGTGCCCTTCAAAGTCTGGGTCTATCATCATAGGCAAATGTAGTTCAAGGGTCTCCTTCTAGTCATTCTCCTCCTAGACGAGCCTAGTTAGAAAATCATGACCTTGGCATTTAATCACATCTACATGTTTTATTTCCTTTCTGCAATGCCTCCAGAGACCAAACACATGGTTTTCATACTATATGGATGGTATCTAGTCAATAGTGACTTGATGCATGTGTAAAAGAATAGTAATATAATAAACCATCCCAGACAATGACAATCATATAATCTAATTGATTTACAGCCTCCACATCAACACAATGAGAACACTTTTTAATGGAATGGCATTTGGTTTGGAACTCTCCTGAACTCTCTCACAAGTGTCAAAGGGGTGAGAATTCCCTGATGCTGACTGGAAGTAGGACTGCACAGATGGCAGTGTTCAGGATAGGTCTGGTGTTCTCTGTGACACTCCCTAAAGTTTCCAGTGATCCAGATAATGCTCAAAGGAGCCTTGAATCAACATCCACAAAAGCCATGAAAGAAGAAACGTGACCATTATTTCAAAAGCTGTTCCTCTTGTTCTCTATGTCAACGTGCTCAAACTTTATACAGAGTGCACTACAGTAATACCAGATTTTTTAAAAGCATAACCATAAAAACACATTTAAATGAATGCGATTCCAGTGTCCATAATTATCCAATGTATGGCTTTAATTTCTACAACTCTGGAGTTGTCAGCCCATTCAACAGAAAAAGTTAGAAAATACCATGTTTTGTCTTAGGTCAGAGAGTGTGTTAGCAGCCAAATTAGGACGGCCTGAAGGTTTCCCAGCTTGTAGGCTATGCTGTCTATAAGGCATGTGGGCCCTCGGATTAAGCTGATGAAGAACTACAACACTTCCCAGGGCATCTAGCGCTAGGATCACCTGCATGGACCTCCAGATAAGTCTCTCAGGTGTAGGCACATCACCTGAATCTGCAGCCTGTCTGGTGTGAATCGATTACTTAAATAGAGAATTTGCCAGGAATAGTTGTGGATTACTTGGCTCAATTTCCAACTTCAGGAGAAATATTTGAGATTTTTCTTACTGGAGCTCTACAGGGTAGGATGGTAATTTTCACAGACTAACATATTGCACAATGGGAGAACAAGACAAGAAAGGAAAAAAAGTTAACAAGGAAATTGCAATGAAAACTGAAATGTTTTGAGAATAGACAGTTGAGAGCTACGAGGACCCAAGAGTAATACATTCCACTAATTCATAAAGACTTCTATGGAACTAAATCTTAGAAATTGACAAATGAGTGCATTCCTGATTGTAGGAAGTGTTAAATATGTGATCAACGAGGCAACACAGAATCTGGTTCACAAAGGAAGGTCTTAACTCAATCCAGAAGAGAGGCAAACACATCCCAAGAGAGGAACATACAAAGATTGTAAGCTGCTGCAGGTACCCATGTGATCAGAACTGACCTCTGGAGAGGTCCCCGGGGCTAGAAGATTCTACAGGAAGAAGCTACTATAGCAAGCCCAGGGATCGGGTCCAGTTTAGCTCTCCTCATTTTCAGAGATGTGAGGGAAAGGTGTGATTCCAAAAGCAACCCAAATTGGGACAAAGGAATCTATGTAGAGAGTCGCTTAGACAGCAGAGATGGCTTTGTCCACAGAACTGCAGGCTAAGTAACTATATAAAACACCATCTAGGTCATCACGAGTTATTGACCACCTTCCCTGAAGACTGGACAAGGAAAAAGTTCAGATTTATGTAAAACAATTCAGACCAAAGAGCAAACTGGTTCAGAGATGACCAAGGATTTGCTTGTGCCATTCGAGAGTGCACTAGGAAGATGATTCCCAGGTATGATTTGAACTTCTCCTGCCTTTCTATTCTCCAGTGGGGTCCAAATATCCACCTGCTGGTTGTCAGCCACTGTGAAAATCCATGTTATTTGGGAAAGGTAGGTACCACTGGGAAGCAGGAGTGCCATGCACTCCACTGCCAATGTACATCTCCTCTCTGGCTGATAGGAGACCATGGAACTGAGATTCATAAGTAGATGATTCTATTAGGAAAAACAAACCACAAGGTCCAGAGAGAGTTGTTATGCTCAGAAAGCAGTAGGGGTAAGAGAGGGCTGGGAAGAGGATTGGGCAGCAGGGAACTGGGAAAGACCAAAGTGGCAGTAAACTCTTAATTCCTTTTTTAAAAAGATTTTTATTTATTTATTTGAAAGAGTAACACACAGAGAGAAGAAGAGGCAGAGAGAGAGAGAAACAGAGAGAGAGAGATGTCTTCCATCTGCTGGTTCACTCCCCAGTTGGCTGCAGCAGCCAGAGCTGTGCCGATCTGAAGCCAGGAGCCAGGAGCTTCTTCTGGGTCTCCCACGTGGGTGCAGGGACTCAAGGCCTTGGGCCATCTTCTACTGCTTTCCCAGGCCATAGCAGAGAGCTGAATCAGAAGTGGAGCAGCCGGGACTCAAACTGGCGCCCATATGGTATGCCAGCACTGCAGGTGGTGGCTTTACCCACTACGCCATAGTGCTGGCCACTAAACTCTCAATTCTTCAAGCAGCCAATAGCTGGTTATCCAAGTGGCTACTAAGAGGCATATGTCTCTAATTCTACTTAAAGATACACCCTTTCACTACCCTCTCCTACAACTATGGATTTTACGAAAAGTGTTTTCCATGTGGTCATTTTTATTCTCACAGATCCATGGGAGAGCAAAGATGCCCCTTGTTTAACCGAGACAGAAACTGAACTCAGAGAAACCCTGGACATGGCCCAGAGTCCCACCCCCAGGACTGACAGGGCTGGAGCAATCCCTGCCCCCAAGTTCAGGGATTTCCTCCAGCACCATGATCAGCAGGGAATCTCGAGAATGGAAGATTTTTTTTAGGAAAAAGTATTATTTTCTTTACCTGACTTCTCCATTAGAATTTTTCTACTCAATTTTTCAGTAGGAAAACTATCTTGAAATATATCTGTGGAAGCAAAAGCTGTTCAAGTGATATATCAAATTCAGATACATCAATTGTATTATGGTCACAGATGGAGTAACTACATTTGTTTCTTCAGATAAAAGATAATTTTTTATGAGGCGGTAGACACTTGGAGAACTCTTACAACAACGCTTGGACTGTAGTCCGTGACCCAGAGCTGGATAAGCATAGAAGGCAAATTTAGAGTGAAAACGCAACTTCTCCCTAACTTGTGTTAAAATAAGCTCAAGCTAAAAGATGGGATGGGTGTAGGGGCTGGTGCCATACTGCAATAGATTAATCCTCCACCTACAGCACCAGAATCCTGCATGGGTGCCGGTTCGAGTCCCAGCTGCTCTACTTCCAATCCAGCTCTCTGCTGTGGCCTGGGATAACAGTACAAGATGGCCCAAGTCCTTGGGGCCCTGCACCCATATGGGAGACCTGGAAGAAGCTCCTGGCTCCTGGCTTTGGATCAGTGCAGCTCCAACCGTTGCGGCCAATTGGGGAGTGAACCAGCAGATGGAACACCTTTCTCTCTCTCTCTGCCTCTCACTGTCTGTAATTCTACCTCTCAAATAAATAAATAAATAAAATCTTAAAAACAAAACACTATGGGATGGGTGTGAGTGTGATCGTTGATGTTTCCTGAGTTCCTTTTTTCCGCTGCGCTGAGGCCCTCATAAGTCCACCAGCCCCTCATGAGGGCGGTTCTCCCGTCCAAACCAGCAAGGTGGCCTGTGACGGCTGTTTCACTTCAAAAGCAGACTGAGTTTGAGTTTGCTTGTGAAACATGGATGAAAGTCAAGGACATCATGTTAGATGAAATAAGTCAAACCCAGAAAAACAAATATGGCACATTCTTGCTCATTTGTGCTGGCTTATAAAGTTGATCTCATGGGAAAGAGAGAGAGAACAATAGTGATTATTAGCGGCTAGGAAGGATAAGAAGGAGATTGAAGAGGGGGAGGTTGGCTAACAGGTGCCAAGATAAGTTAGATAGAGGATTATTTCTTTTCTTTCTTTTTTTTTTTTTGACAGGTAGAGTTATAGACAGTGAGAGAGAGAGAGAGAGAGAGAGGTATTCCTTCCATTGGTTCACTCCCCAAATGGCTGCCATGGCCGGAGCTGCGCCAATCCAAAGCCAGGAGCCAGGTGCTTCTTCCTGGTCTCCCATGGGGTGCAGGGCCCAAGCACTTGGGCCATCCTCCACTGCCCTCCCAGGCCACAGCAGAGGGCTGGAATGGAAGAGGAGCAACCGGGACTAGAACCCGGCACCCATATGGGATGCTGGCGCCGCAGGCGGAGGATTAACCCAGTGAGCCACGGTGCCAGCCCCAGGAGGATTAGTTCCAGTGTCCTATAGCGCACTCCAGAGTAACATCAGTCCACAATTCATGATATGTCAAAACAGCCAAGAGTCTGGAGCTTCCCAACACATAGACAGGACAAATATTTGAGATGAAAATGCTACTTACCCAAATTTGACATTACATGTAGTGTATGTGTATAGAATGCTAGTATTATATTGCAAAACTTGATGCTAATATTTTGTGCCAATTAAGATAAAAAAATACAGTAAAATACAACCTGAGCCACATTCCCTATAATCGAGGGCCAGCAGGTCCTGTGAAGCCGGCCAGTGGTTGAAATGGTCATGTTCCTGGTCTTTCTGCAGCTTGCTCCTGCTTCCACCCTTGCCCACGTCCACGAAGATATCCAGTCCTTGCACTGGGCCCCTGCCAGGCTTCTCTCCCCCCAGTGGGGGAGGGTCTTAACTCCCACTTCTGGGCCTTCCTGAAGGAGCCGGCAAGTCCTCACAAGCAGCTCCCTGTGCGTCAGCTTACCTTACAGGAAGTTGACGTGACTGACTAATCCCACCTGTAGGTTCATGACTCTCGTTGTTTTCCTGCTTTCCTCTCCTCACTTGCATCTTTCAGGAGAGATGTGGGACAAATGCATGGTTTTGTAATAAGAGATTCTTCTAAACAGGTGAATGGAAGAGCTAATTGAGACTAGGAAGCCCCTCCAATGTTCCCAACCCGTCTGCCTACCTGCCCAGGCTGGAAGCCAATCTGTATGATTAAAAGGTTTCCAGGGGACAGCACTGTGGTGTATTGGGTAAAGTCTCCTCCTGCAGTGCCAGCATCCCATATGGACACTGGTTCTAGTCCCAGCTGCTCTACTTCCTAACCAGCTCTCTACTATGGCCTGGGATTGCAGTAGAAAATGGCCCAAGTCCTTGGGCCCCTGCACCATGTGAGAGACCCAGAAGAAGCTCCTGGCTCCTGGCTTCAGATAGGCACAGCTCTGGCTATTGCAGCCATTTGAGGAGTGAACCAGCGGATGGAAGACTCTCTCTCTCTCTCTTTCTCTCTCTCTCTCTTTCAACTTCTCTTCTCTCTGTGTGTTACTCTGACTTTCAAATAAATAAATGCATCTTTAAAAATAAAAAATAACAAAAAGTCTCTAGACCTGAAGTATCTAATGGAAGGTATTTAAAATGTGCACAGAAATACATAACATGGAAACACTAAGCATACATCTCAAATTATTTTGCACCAAAAAATAAACCTAGCTTTTACTTTTCTGTGAAGTTCCATCCTACCGTAGCCATGAATCACACTCATATTCAAAATAACCAAAATTAAATAAAATTTGGAATTCAAGTTTCTCGGTCATACTAACCACACTCCACGTGCTCAGGAGCCAGAGGTGACATGGCCACTATTAGTCAGGTGTGGAAATGTTTCCTCGGTCATGGAAGGATCTACCAGACAGCATGTCTTAGCTCAGGCTGTTACAGAACCCTGACATAGACAAACTCGCTTAAAGAAAAGGCTTTGGCGTCTCACAGTTCTGGTGAATGGACAAGCAAGATTAAGGTGACCGTACATTCAGTTCCCAGTGAGGCTGTGTGTGGCTTCCAGATGGCTGCCCCCTCACTGTGTCCCCACATGGCCAAGAGGAAGGGAGCTCTTGTATCTCTTCATTGTTTTTTTTCCAATAAGGTCACTAACTCCATCACAGCACGCCACTCCTACTACCTCATCTAAACCCAAACACCTGCCAAAGGCCCCACTTCCCAACATGATTATACTGAAGGCTAGGGTTTCAACAAGTGAATTTAGGGGGAACACATTCAGTCCAGAACAGATAGGTACTACCTGTCCTAGAGAGCCAGCAAACTGAAATCTATTTAGTAGGTGATGTGACAAAGCGACCAATACTCAGTTAGGGACCAATACTCACTCAGTTAGGGACTGCCACAAGTTACTACCGTGACGCTGCTGTCTCTGTTTTCACTTGTTGCATTGAAGCAATCGCCTTCACTGGTCTGGTAAATGCCAGTGGTTCACCCAAGGGACCTTGACAGCTTATTGATACCACAAACTGAAGGTCACGTGCTTCAGGAGATTTGTCAGAGGCAACTAATCCCCCTGAGGTCTGTCTGTCAATCCAAGGTTGTTTTGTCTGCAGCCGGGTGTGGGTGGAGTCTCTGGGATCTGAAGGGCAGGCTGCTAACAAAAGCCCAAAGACAGCTCCGCTCCCAGCCTCATTCTGCCTGGACCCAAGTTTTGGTTCATTACCCATGAAACATTTCATTAACAGGAAACCACTGGTATGCAATAGACAGGCCCAGAGAGCCCTGGCCCGTAGCTTTGACAAGAGAGACAGCTTAGTTCTAAGACATTCAGAGAGCAAATGACAATGTTGAGAGATGGCCACATTTTTGTGATGTGGGACTAGGCAACCACACTCCCCAAAGAAGGCTGATTTCCAAGGATCTAAACATTGCAGCCTCAAGTGCCTTTTCCTTGGCTGCTAGAAGACCAGTCATTCCATTCACACTTGGAAGGTGCTCAAAAAACTATCTGATTCACCCCTTTCTGTTCACACGGCTCAGGTGTTGTGGTACCCACTTACCCATAAGTAAACTGAGGTTCAGAGATTTCAGTGACTTGCTCAAGTTCACTTCTCAAGTCATCCGTGTGTTGAGGAATGAGGAGCTGCCTTCTAATGTTAGTAACCACTGTCCACCCACCCCTCACCTTGAATATCAAGTATTTCTAAAACTGTTCCAGGCTTTCACACTCCAAAGGAGAGGGGGAGGTTCTTTTGGCTCAAGGTGACCAGCTGAACACTTGAATACCCCGTCCATCCCTTCCCAAGTTCACAAGAAGGGTGCCTTAGAGATAAGAACGTCTTGATGATACCTTGGAAAATAGCAAGCATGGGCAATCAACTTGACAGAGAGACAGCAGAGGCAGCCACATAGCAAGAACATCAGAGAGAAGTGTTCTCTGGACCAAAAGAAGGCTCCAGAAGATCCAAGGAAAAGAAAGGCAAAGTGTAGGAATAAGTCATGGGGGGCTGGGGACAAAGAGTTGTTTGGGAGCTGCATTTAGCACAGCTGGGCTACTGTCATTGTAACGTAGTTGGAAGTGGCTGGATTTTCTCAGGTTCAAGTCAAGGAGCAGTTCCCACAGAGGAGGGAGATCTGCTGGAGAGAATGATACTGAGAGAGAGAAGCAGAGCAGGACTCAAATACCTTAAAGCCTCTGCAGAAAGAAAGGGGGAGAGGTAGGACCCCCTAGGAGTACCACACACCCTCTCCTCTGCCTTGAGAGACCCTAAAGGAAGCCCTTCCCTCCAGCGGGAAGGCCTGCCTTGCAATGTGTCTGTGCAACTGCGAAAGAAGCACCCAGCAGCTCCCCGGATTGAAAGAAAGAATCTCTTTCCCCATAAATACAAACCCCCAAATCAAGATCACCCACCATTTTGGCAAAACCAATAGCATGAGAAAGGAGCGAAATGAAGAAAGAGAAATTCACCATGAGAACTCAGGAAATAAAACATAATAGTGTTAACTCTTAGCATAAAGAACTTTCAGCTCTACTCTGCATTCCTACGGAGATTAGGGAAGATATGGATCCCTAAAATAGAAGGTTCCTGTGAAAAAGAAACAGAAATTAAAAAGTGCTCTTTGATCTTAAAATGCTTGCGAAAGAAAATATTCTGTGGATAGCTGAACAACTGTGCATAGGAGACGGCCAAATTTGTGCAGCAGAAGGTGTATTTTATCCTCTCCCAGAACACTGTGGGAAAAAAACAAAAAGAACAAGTTGGGAAATTTAAAAGGCATGGAGAATTTGGATAAGAAGCCCACCACCCAAATAGGAAAGAAAACTTAAGAGACATGGAGAACGAACGAAGCCATTCATCCAAAGGGTGTTCCACGGAGGGCACCGGAAAGTGGTTGGAGGATCAGGGTGTGTGTGATGATGCAGAGTTAGTTTTAGGACCCGAGAAAGAGACACACATTCAACCACAAAGCACTTAGCAGAGAAAATTCTAGCAAGCTCCATGTCTATATTCGCCCTTAGAAATAGAAGAACTCGGCCGGCGCCGCGGCTCACTAGGCTAATCCTCCACCTAGCGGCGCCGACACACCAGGTTCTAGTCCCGGTTGGGGTGCTGGATTCTGTCCCAGTTGCCCCTCTTCCAGGCCAGCCCTCTGCTGTGGCCAGGGAGTGCAGTGGAGGATGGCCCAGGTGCTTGGGCCCTGCACCCCATGGGAGACCAGGAAAAGCACCTGGCTCCTGGCTCCTGCCATCGGATCAGCGTGGTGCGACGGCCGCGGCGGCCATTGGAGGGTGAACCAACGGCAAAGGAAGACCTTTCTCTCTGTCTCTCTCTCTCACTGTCCACTCTGCCTGTCAAAAAAAAAAAAAAAAGAAAAAAAGAAAAAGAAATAGAAGAACTCTAGGAATAAAAATCCCATCCGAAAAGGCTCCCATCAGGAAAAAGCAACAAGAATATGAGTGACATAAGACTTCTCAGCAATGCTGGAGAGAATCTAGAATCAATAGCTTCAGAGTCCTGAAGGCTTCTGAACTTGAAGCTCTTTACCTAATCCAACCATCAATCAAATGTGAGGAAAACAGGCATTTTCAAAATTTAGAAAATTTGCTATTATGAAAAATTGGGGAGGGGAGAGTTACTCTAGCAAGAAAAGAATTGACTGAGGGGAACAACAGGAAGAGAGATTAATCACACGGCCGTATTAAATTATGTGAATCCAACACTACTTGACAAAAATAGTCTTAAAGATCATTACCTCGTGGTGCTCAGAAACGTGTCTAATATGAGTAAAATTTACATAATATTAACCTTAAGAATGTTTTCTATTGGTGTTTAATTATTAAAGACATGGTATAGTCAAATCCATAAAGATACAGAATGTGATGTAAGTGGATCCGGATTGGGATTTGATGAAGTGGGGACTGGCACCGTGGCACAGGTATCTGCGGCTCCAGCATCCCTTATGGGCGCCAGTTCAAGTCCCGGCTGCTCCACTTCTGATCCAGCTCCCTGCTAGTGCAACTGGGAAAGCAGAAGATGGCCCAAGTACTTGAGCCCTTGCACACATGTGGGAGACCCAGAAGAATTTCCTGTCTCCTTGCTTCAGATCAACCCAGCTCCACCTGTTGCTGCCATCTGGGGAGGGAACCAGTGAATGGAAAACCTTTCTCTCTGTCTCTCTCTCTCCCTGTCTGTAACTCTGTCTTTCAAATAAATAAATAATTTTAAAAAAGATTTGATGAAGTAAAATTTATCAGGTAACCTTCAGAATCTGAGAAGTAAAGTTGAGTGGAAAAGTAGGAAGGAGGAAACGCCTGTCCAAAGCTGATGAATCAAAGGATGAATTTCAAGTATAATAGAATTATAAAATTGTCCAAAACATATGAGACAGCTAACAGAAGTTGGGATGTGATGGTGGCAGAGAGAGGTGGAAGGAAGTGTAGTGATTAGAGAATGTTCATTCTTTTCTGCTCTGTGCTTCTTCACACATTCAGTCCTCAGGATAACCTACGGCACTGACACGGCTTTCTTTCAAATATTTTATTTACTGTATTTTAAAAATTTTATTAACAATAATTGTGACTATTTGTGGGGTATAGTGTGACATCTCAAAGCATGTATGCCGTGTGCACTGACCAGACCAGACTAATTAGCAGTTCTTTCTCTTGGTCATTATTTTGTGATTTGAGCCTTGGCGTTCCTCTCTTCTATGGGCTCAGAGAGTATGTGGTAGGATATTGTACATTGAACCCACTGTGCTGTGTAATACTAAGAACTTTTTCCTTCTGTCTGACCCTGTTGGGTACCTGTTACCCAACCTCCATCTCACCCAAGACCTCTCTCACCACTAGCAATTACTATTCTATGTTCAAATGGATTTTTTTTTAACTTCCACATACAAAGGAGAACATGCGGTATTTGTCTTTCTGTCTGGCTTATTCCACTTAACATAGATACAGGAAATGAGGTACAATGGTATTCACTAGCTTGTCAAAGTCAAACACCTAGTAACTTAGAAGCACTCATCCTTTGAAAACACGGGATCACAATACAGGCTGTATAAGGCTGAGCGGGCCTTTACCCCTTCACGTCCCAGACTTCTCTCACGAAGAACCTTGTTGAGCGCCACCCACAAAGTCCGTTCCTAGCATCAGCCATGGACCCCATCCCTCTCCACACTTTGCTCACTTGCCAAGGCCACGGGCCTCTTCACTTACTCCCCTCCTTCTCCTGTGTCTACAGTCACTCACTTAGGGAGACCCCTGACCTCCTCCGGTCTTTACTGACATTTCGCAGCTGCAATCCCCATTTCTGATCTCCAGTGTCATCCCTGGCCAAGCTCCACGCTTGTATGTCCAATTGCCTCCTTGACCTGGAGATTTCAAATTGCACACATCCGAAACTCTCCTTCTCACCTCACCTCAGTTTCCCCTGTTGCTTCCCTGCCTCGGCTGATGACAGCTCCATCTCTCCCGATGTTCACTCCAGCTCTGCTTTTGAATTGCATCCCTAGACAAACTCACCATCGCCGCCATCACCACCCTGACTTTAACTATGTTCTCCTGCCTGGGCTGCTCTCCTAGGCCCTGTTTCTACTACTTGCAGACATTGCTTCCTGTAGGCTATTCTCAACCAGCAGAGCCAGCGATCCCCTTAAAACCTAAGTCATGTTGTGTCAAGCCTGCTCTTAGATGCTCCAAGCTCAGTGCCGAAGCAGGGACCAAGGGATCCCCATCCCCCTCCCATAACTGACACCAGCGCTTACTATGCTCACTCCATGCCAACCACACTGGCCTCCCGCTGCCCCTCCAGCTCGCCTGGCCTTCGGGCTTATGCTGTTCCCTTCACCAGGAATATCCTTGACTTGCATGTCTGCTCGGTTAACTCCTTCACCTCTTGAAGTGATCCCTTCTCAACAAGGTCTCTGCTGCCCACCATACTTACTATTGCCACAGCCACCGTCTCCTCCTCTACTCTTCTTCTTTCTAATACTACTTTCCACCCGCCAGTTCAGCAATGGGCGTGGCTTTATTATCTTCCTTCCCCATGATACTCTGCTCCTGAGGAAATCAGTCTTTGCCTGTTGGACCTCAAGGTATAGAACATGATCTGGCGTGCATAGCAGGCCTCCAGTAAACCCTTTGTATCAATAGATGGACTCTTGTTGGCCAATCCTGAGCCAGCTGTGGCCAGTGGAATAGAGTTCTGCCATTGTTCAGACCTGGAGCTCTAGGGTGTGGCCAGTTAGACTTCAACCAAGGAAGCAAGGATGAGGCTGGATGGTACCCCTCAAAGGAGCCCTTACTCATCAGTCTTGATAGGTGCAAAGGAGGAAAGTCCATGGGGATGAATGGAGTGAGCTATAAAACAGGGTCCCTCACACACACCTAAAGTTCAAATGTATGCTGGTGCTTGCGAGTGCTAGAGTATTGTTACCCTCCTATAAAGCGTCTGGAAGATTCCGTACAGAGCCTCTAATGGAAGTTTTCTCTAGGATGTTGGAATTAGGAAATGTGGAGGAAAGATCAAATGTTTATACCTCTGGACTTTCTTGGTTATTTTTACAATTATATCTAAAATAACTTGTTTTTAAAAGTTTTGGCGAGGAGGTTTGAAGGCAGAGGATGTCAACCCAGATCACTCCTGTTCACACTTTGATTGTCGAGGGTGGGGCGGATGAAGGGAAGTTGGGCTCAGGTATAGGTGCCCGCCTCCCCAGACTCTTTCCAGATGAAGTTGGGACAAGGTTTGAAATCTCTGCAACACTCCACCCCAAGCAGAGGAAACTGCTCTGTGGAGATTGGGAGGGTGCGGCATCACGGAGTCCAGGGCTCTCCCATCGTTTGGACGAAGCTGGACAGAGAGACTCATGGCCCCAGCCCTGCCCAGAGCCCCGCGTGGCTCTCCCGGCTTCTTCCTACCAAGCAGCTCCAGCTGAGAGCGCCTGCAAGGCTTTAAACGCCTGCCTCACTTCTTCCATTCAGAAAGAAATCATATTTGCTAATCTTCTCCATAAACATGTATTACAATCTTGGGATTTTATCAAGCCGTGTACGCAAAGTAATTATAGGAAGAATAGTGCATTATTTGCATATCTAGTATTTAAAGGGTTACTTATGTAATTATTGAATGTAACTTAGAATAAGCTGTTTGATTCCCTTTCATCGTCAGCCAAACATCGGGTTTTGAAAGGAATTCCTTTAAACTTCCACAATATAAAGGCACATGGTGATGTTAAGTTACAGCTCCAGCTTAAGTGAGTCAGACATGAAAGTATTTACGAGTGAGTTAACTTTAGACACTTTCTAAAAAAGAAGTCAAGTATCTATTGCTCTTGGTAGACACAGGGATATCATCAGCAATTAGAAATTCTTGGGCTCCTCACTTTGAGACAGCGTCCAGTCCTCGCTAACTTTTGTTGTTTTAAGCTCCCAGCATAACAAACCTGAAACAAGTAAAAGAAATTCCTTTATCAACTCCCTGCCAGACATTTGTACAGAAAGGGGAGGGGGCGGGCAGAGAGAAGAAACACGAAGGAGCCTCCACTGCGTGGTTAAAAAGCAGCGCACATGAAAGAGACAGAGAAGTGAATTGAATGTTGTTTTTGCCCTAAGCAGACTGGGTCTCAGCCTTTTTCAAACTGGAGGCCAGGTGATCTGCATTCGTCCTGTCAAAAGCCTTTTCCATGACAATGCAGCTGTGATTATAAGGGATTGCAAGGTACCTGGGACGGGTCTCAAAAGGGTGTTTGTAGGACTGCTTACCAAGTTCACTTAGCTGAACCTGCCAGGCAACAGCTGGGAGAGTGGAGTAATCACTTCACCGCTCCATTTTACCCACCAAGAAGCCAGCGTTTGGGCAAATGACTAAAAAATTCTCAATCTCTCTCTCTCTCTCTCTCTCTCTCTCTCTCTCTCTCTCTCTCTCAGCTCTACTTAAAAGTTTTCAACAAGAACTTCAGTCTAAGCGCTAAGAGAAGAAGAAGGTTGAAAGGGATTCAATCTCAACTTTGATGTAACCATCCCAACTTTTTTTGGAGGGCAGCCATATCTTTGATCCCACACAAACTGTTAAGAAGCAAGTGTCTTGAACCCTGAGCAGTTGAAGTATAACAAATTTTACAGTGATTTCCAGTTTAAGTTAGCTTCCAGGTGATTAATAGTGGGATAAAATGACAAGGGGTAGTCTTAAGGATTCCTCAAGTTAACAAAGACATTTAAATAAATTAAATTAGTCCCAGTGTGTTGAAAAACTTGAAGCTATTTCCATGACACTCATTTGACATCTGGTAATAACCCTTAATATTTTCAAAGTATTTTTTCTTCCTTTTCAGATTTGCCAGGGAGCTTTTTGTGCCCTTGGCAGTGTTGCTTTGTTACGTTTAGCTTAGCTTTCGACATGTATGAAGTCAGGTGTTATGAAAAGAGCACAGAGCTGGAAACTAGGTGCCTTGCGTTCTAGACTTGCCATTAACTATGTGGCTTTGGGCAAATTGCTTTACCCATTAAACGAAAGGGTGAGAGCTAGACAGGTTCAAAGGTCCTAGCCCTGAATGTTTAAATACTTTGCTAGACAGCACACCAAGCACTGTCTTCATCGTGGATTTTATTATTGGCTGCACTTTTGAAGCTGGGGCTTTTTTTTTCTTTAAGATTTATTTATTTATTTGAAAGTCAAAGTTATACAGAGAGAGAGAGAGAGAGATCTTCCATCCACTGGTTCACTCCCCAACTGGCAACAATGGCCGGAGCTGGGCTGATCCAAACTAAGGAGCCAGGAGCTTCTTCTGGGTCTCCCACATGGGTGCAGGGGCCCAAGGACTTGGGCCATCTTCTACTGCTTTCCCAGGCCATAGCAGAGAGCTGGATTAGAAGTGGGGCAGCCAGGACTCGAACCAGTGCCCATATGGGATGCCAGCACCGCAGGCGGTGGCTTTACCCGCTATGCCACGGTGTCAGCCCCAAAAGCTGGGAGTTTTAATACGAATCCTGTGCCCGGGCTGCCGGCAGTATCTGTGCGGTTCCCCTGGCCTTGGTATCTTTGAAAAGCTACCCAACTGATGGAGGACCACTGGTTGAGAGGGTGTGAGGGATATTTTCATTAAAACAGTGGAAGCAGGGGACACTGGTCAGATCTGGAAGCCATTGTTTCTCAGTGGGCCCCTGGGTAGCCAGCCTGGGCCATCTGAGAGGTATAGCAGAAGCACAAGCCAAGTCCATGGCACAGGTGGAATCCCGGCCACCTGGACTCCCTCCCAGGTGGCAGCAACCACTGTTCAACTTCTTGTAGGGCTCCAAGGTGGAAGTGCGACCCGAGTCAGCCAATGCATACACTCACGGTGTCACGTACGGCAGTGGGTTGACCAAGAGTTGAGTCTGGAACCAAGGAATGATAAGTGCCACTCTCAGTAAAGACCGAGTTTGACCATCATTTACCACCATAAAAACAAGAACACCTATCTGAGAACAAGACCAAAACAGAAAAAGGCCCAATCAACAGAGGCAGCTCTGAAAATATACCATCTCAGGTGCGCCTACAGCCAGCAACTCATGAACTCCGCAAGCCCTCAGTGAAGTCCTTCTGGGGCGTAAGATGGTTGAATGAGCCTTCTATCACCTGTGTCTCAGGGACTCCTGACAAAGGCAGACATTGGTGAACAAGATTCAGCTCCCTCTCGGGAAACCTCAGGGAATCGCAAGGCCATCTATACAGGCTGGCTGCACAATTGGCAGGTGGTACAATAGGAGGTAGGGATAAGGATAAGAAGGAGGACTGGAACCCAGGGGGAGCGTCTCCTGGAGGGGAGGGTGTTCCCCCATGGGACGACTCCTCTCTCTGTGCACATCCTGAACTGTGCCGTGAGAGTCTCCCCACCAGACTGTGAGCATCCCAAGGATGATTGCAAGGCGCCTAATACAGAGAACGCACTGGAGACCAGCGTTGTGGTGCAGCAGGTTAAGTAGCCTGTTGTGGTGCCTACATCCCCTATGGGCACCAGTTCGAAGCCCAGCTGCTCCACTTCTGATCCAGCTCCTTGCTAATGCTACTGGGAAAGTTGTGGGAGATGGCCCAAGTCTTTGGGCTCCTTCACCCAGGTGGGATACCCAGATGAAGTTTCAGGCTCCTGACTTTGGCCTAACCTAGCCCTGGCTGTTGTAGCCATTTGGGAAGTGAACCAGTAGATGGAAGATCTATCTCTCTCTCTCTTGCTCTCTCTCTCTCTCTCTCATTAATTCTGCCTTTCAAGTAGCTAAATAAATCTCTTTGGGGGGGGGCAGGCAGACTTAGTCAGTGAGAGAGAGAGACAGAGAGAAAGGTCTTCCTTTTTGCCGTTGGTTCACCCCCCAGGTGGCCACTACGGCTGGAGTGCTGCGCCGATATGAGGCCAGGAGCCAGGTGCTTCCTCTGGTCTCCCGTGCGGGGCAGGGCCCAAGTACTTGGGCAATGCTCCACTGCACTTCCAGGCCACAGCAAAGAGCTGGCCTGGAAGAGGGGCAACCGGGACAGAATCCGGTGCCCCGACGGTGACTAGAACCCGGGGTGCCGGCGCCACAGGCAGAGGATTAGCCTAGTGAGCCGCGGCGCCGGCCAGCTAAATAAATCTTTTAAAAACATGTAGGCATTCAGTAAATGCTAGCCAGACACATGGATGAATGAATTAGTCAAAGAAACAGGAATAGACCAGCACTGCATGTACCCATTCACAGGCCAATAGAATCACTTTGTCACTGATTAAGAAGTGAGATCACTGTGGCCAGCGTTGTGGTGCAGTGGGTAAAGTGGCCATCTCATATGGGTGCCTATTCATGCCCCTGCCACTCCACTTCTGATCCAGCTCCCTCCCTGCCAGTGGCCTGGGAAAAACAGCAGAAGATGGCCCAAGTCCTTGGGCCCCTGCCACCTATGTGGGAGACCCAGAAGAAGCTCCTGGCTCCTGGCTTCAGCCTGGCTTAGCCCCAGCTAATGTGGCCACCTTGGGAGTGAACCAACGGATAGAGGATCTCTCTGTCTCTCCCTCTCTCTCTCTGTAACTGTTTCAAATAAATAAATAAGTCTTTTGTTAAAAAAAGGTGAGATCACACTAAGCAATTGGCAAGAAAAATTACCCAAAGCTGAAAATGAGAGCCATGATCCTTCAGTCTCTTCCAATAGTGCACCCTTCTCTGCCAGTGTGGACCATGCCCCTGGGAGCTTGTCAGGTAGGCAGAGTCTCAGACCCCGCCCCAGACCTGCAGATTCCAAATTTCATTTTAACAAAATTCCCAGGTGAATCTGTGCACGTTACAGTCTGGGAAGCTGCTGTTCTATAAAATCCATATGGCCAAATGACTTGCCCAGAGAATTATGCATATGCACAGCAAAAGCCTATTATCATCAATTCCAAGGGGCAAAGAAATAATCCATCTTTAAGTGGGGAAAATAGCACAGGATGTCAGCCCGGAAACTGGGTCGCCTTTGTGGGGACTCTGGGATTTGAATTCTGCAAGGAGGGATCCGGGAAGGTAGATGCGGTAGAACTTGCTCTGTGCGGCACACGTACATTCGTCTCTTCCAAGGCCCTGGAGGTGCCTCCTGGGTAAACATTAAAGCCACAGAGATGTGGCTCAAGCCCACAGGGAACCCTGGAGCTGAGCCCACGGCACACACGTGCCCAGCCCTGTCCAGTTCCCCTGCAACAGCCACCCAGAAGCCACAGAAAACACCGTCGCTTGTCAGCCACTGCGAGAGGGCTGGGGTTGGGGTTCAGCCTGGGAAGAGGTCGCACCCCTAGAGTGTGCTTTAAGGGAGGACCTAGAGCCCATGCGCCCTTTCTTTCGGGGCCCAAGTCAGCACATTCTCCCGGGCACCAGGGGCCGCAGCAACAGGCAGGCACTTGCCATAGAGAAAAGACAGATACTAGAAGTAACTGGAATTCAGGGCGGTGGTGGACGGGCTCCAGGAGGGTGGCATCTGGGGAGGCTGCTTGGAGAAAGAGGGGGCTGAAAAGGACGAGCCCAGGAAAGCACAGGCCTGGGCGGTAGAAGGGTCAGGGCAACCAGTGGCCCCGGTGCAGAGCACGGGACTCGGCAGCCACTTTGGCATCAGGGGAAGGGAGGGGTGATGAGACCAGTACCAAGTGGAGAACTCCAGAAGGTCAAGTATGGCTGGGCCAGGATCAGAAATCAAGAGGGCCTGGCGAGGAGCCTGAGTGGGGTGGGGTGGGGTGCAGTAAGTGTGGGGTGGAGGGCCGTGATATCATCCTGGGCTAGGGAAGGAGAACAGGGACGTGGAGTGTGTGTTGGCCCTACACTTCCAGCCAGGGGCACTGAGCACGTATATAGCCCCCATGGATCCTGCAGTTCCAACAGGAAAAGGAAAAAAAAGAAGAAAAAAACCCACTTTGTCATAACATGAGTAACACAGGAGCCCATGCACAACAGCACCAGACGGGTCTCCTCCCTGTCTCCCATCCTCATAGCCTCCCATGGCCCTCCAAACACCCCCCCACCACACACACACACACATATACATTCTCATATATACACACACAGAGACAAATATCCACTTGTGCACATATATGCAATACATGGTGCACACGAGCTGACCCACTCATGTGCACACATAGCCGCACACAAAGACACATACATGTGCACACACATCATCAGCCACTCAAAGACACACATGTGTGTACATATGCACGCACTTGCACACACACACACACAGAGCTCACGTTATGATGGGGCCCTCAGCACCGTCTCTCCTTAGATCCTGACTCAAAGGCATCTAGCTGTACATGGAGATCAGAGAAACAGAATCTCAGATGATGATCCAAAGTAAACAGGGCCAAGGTTGGCCATGCAGGCAGGCGATGAGCGGTGCCGGGGCCCGGGGTGGGGCGGGGAGTGGGGGCGCAGGGTGAGACAGCCAGCAGGCCCCAGGAACAGCTTAAATCCACAAGGCAACACCCCACTTGGTTGTTTTGTCTGAGCGTCTCAGAATACAAGCCTTAGCTGGCACAGCGCCCCCGGCTGTCAGGAAGGAGGAAGCATTGTATTTGTAGCGATTTTACAACGTTGGCCAATGCACAAATATTTGCTGAGTGTTCTCTGGTAAGGACGAGTGGTGAATGGGGCACAGGGGATCCCTCTCCCTGCCCCCGGTGAGCTCATGGTCTAGTAGGAAACGAGCCAGCTTGAAGATGCCAGAGGCAGAGGTGCAGCATGAGCAGAACTGAGAGTCGCACAGCTCCACCATGCGCTAGTGGTGTCACGTGTGGGCCCGCTGGACCTTTGTGTGCCTCAGCTTCCTCGTCTGTGAAATGGGTGCAATACTATAACTGCTACTCAGGGTTGAGGAAAGGATTCAGTGTGTTGGGCAGCATGGAACAGTCAGAGATCCATGCATAGAGAGAGCTCACTTGTGCTCTGAGTGCTGTTTTTAAAAGGAGGGCCCTGGGCGTCCTGATGCTGGGATGACCGAGGAGGGAGCCCGTGGTGATAGGGGATGAGCTGGGCCCTGAGGGATGGAGAGAACTGGGAGATTCCAAATAGGGGAGTTCCCCACCCGACCTGACTGTGCTGTGTGAGCGCGTGGGGACCTGCCTGGCAGAGCTGGTGGGCAGAGCGGACTCACACATCTGCTTCCAGCGCTAACCCTGCTCTGTGGCCTCTCACACCCACAGGACCCCCTTTCCCAGCTCTCCGACTTCAAAAGGCCGAATTCCCCCAGCTCCGTAAGCCCCTGCCTACTGTAAGGTGCCACGAAGCACTGAGTGTGAGCGATCCCCACGGTCTCTGAGAGCGGCAGGTGACTGCTTCCATGTTACGGGTGCCTCAATGGGCCCTTCGGAGCGTGTCCTGGAAGAACAAAGATCACTTTAACTGATTTAATAAGGGAAGAAATACATAACGACCTTGAATTATTAATGTTCCCCTTCACCTTTTGTCAAGATTGACTTGAATTCATTTGAAAGAAAAATGTTGCTGATTGCAGAAAATACAGCGTACCTGCTTCATACTTAACAATCCCTTTATTTGATCAATTAGGAGTGGGAAATGTAGAAAAGCGTTGAAATTATAGGTCTCTGCAAGGGTCATTTGATTCGCTTCTAAATTGATTGACAGCAAGGGTTACAACAGGAATAATGAGATGCACCGGAGTTCTACATAATTGCAAATAGCTGTGATGCGTGTAGCATTCAGGTTAAGTCAAGCTTAGCTATGTTGGACACGAATTTTAAATAAAAATAACCACTGTCGAACTATCCGCTCGTGTCCTGTCCCATCCCCACCTGCTAATTTCTCGCAAGAAGCAAGGCCACCAGCTCCACATGCGCCCATTAAGGATGTGGCGCCTTCCCCAGGACTTTGGAAGCCATGGAGAAGCCAAAAAGGGAAGAGGGAGCCCCCAGGTCTGACTCCACTTACTGCCAACTACACAGTGCTAGGCACAGTGGGCTTCCAGAAACGCTGTGAACAGCACAGAGTGAGAATGCGAACCGTGCATCGGGCACACGGGCTGCTGTCATGGAAAGAGGCAGTCGTAAAGCAAAGACAGAATTCAACCTGAATGACAGCTCCAGGCAAGGAGGGCTTAGCCAGGGACAGAGGCCTGGCCATGGTTCTTGATGGAAACTTTGAAGGGTTGACGAGTTTCTTCTCAAAGGAGAGGAAGCATGGCTTAGGTGGGGGGGAGGGGACGGCTCCTTCATAGGGGATGAGCTAGATGAAGACTCCATGAGAGGAATATCTGAAATATTTCCATCCTTAATTCTTGGGAATGCTTTCCAGGTGGTAGCTGTATACCTAGGAAACAGAAGTAGAGGTCTTTGTATGAAACCAGGCAACTGCAAAAAATGAGACTCGGAAAATTGGGTAAAGACAAAAGGAAAAATTTGATTAATAGCTCCTGTCATCAGGCTCATGAACAGGTGCCAACCCAAGTGTCGATATTGACAGCAATGGCGTTCACAAGACAAATTACTTTGAAGATTGATTTATTTGAAAGGCACAGTTACACAGAGAGAGTTAGACACAGAGAGAGAAAGAGATCTTCCATTTGCTGGGTCACTCCCTAAATGACTTCAACAGTAAGGGCAGGACCAGGCTGAAGCCAGGAGCCCAGAACTCCAGCTGGGTCTCCTACACAGGTGTCAGGGGCCTTAGTACTTAAGTCATCTTCCACTGCTTTCCTAGGCACATTAGCAGGGAGCTGGATCCGAAGTGGAGCAGCCGGGACTAGAAACAGTGCTCATATGGGATGCTGGGGTCACAGAAGGCAACTTAACCTGCTGCATTACAATGCTGACCCCAAGGCAAATTATTTTGGTAACAGAACTGTGGAGAAGAACTGGCTGGAGCTGGAACCCAGGTGCACCTGCTGCAGTTTTTAATTCTGCAAGTGACAGGTACCCCCTCAGAGGCAGGCTGTCATGTTGCACAGCCAGAAGGGTTCTGGAGAGTTCTAACTTCTGGCTAAGCTGGATCTATAGCCACCCAACATCTGTCGCTAACCTCTAGCATCTCCTTCAGTCTCCCTTGGGCTGCTGGGATGTGGGCTTCTTCCTCAGGTTCTGCACCAACACCCCTCACAGCCCTGAGCTCTCCCCACCGGGCAAACTGGCCACCATGATGCCCTTCTTTGACCCTAATCGTGCAGATACGGTGAGGCAAGCATCTCCTCGGGCTCTCCTACAGCGGGTAAGGATGCTTTCCTCTCAGACGTCCCAGCAAACGCCCCTTGCTCCTCACCCTGTCTTCTTCCGTCGATCATGACAGCCCAGGGACAGCGCTGTGTGCTACAGTTTGAATGAGTCCCCAGTGTTCACCAGTTAGAAACTTGATTCACATCACAACAGGAGGGCTCTGCTCTCATGAAGGGATTCATGTGGTTATTGCAAGAGGGGTTCGCTATTGCCATAGAGGGGAGCTTGGCTCTCTCGCGCCCTCTCTCACCCCCTTGCCTTCTGCCAAGGGATGACACAATTAGAAGGCCCTTGCCTGATGCCAGCGACTTTGATACTAAACTTCCTAGCATCCAGAATTGTGAAAAATAAACGTATGTTCTCTATAAATGACCCACTCTGTGGTATTCTGTTATAATACCATAAAACAAACCAAGAGGGGCATGCACGTGGTACAACCGAGCACCTGATTTGAGTCCCGGGTGCTCCACTTCTGATCTAGCTCCCTGCTGATGCACATTCCGGGAAGCACCAGGTGATGACTCAAGTAGACGAGTCCCTGCCACCCATGTGGGAGACCTGGTCGGAGTTCTGGGTTCCTACCTCAGCCTGGCTTAGCCCTGGCTGCTGTAGGCATTTGGGGAATGAACCAGCAGATGGGAGATTATGTGTGTGTGTGCGTGTGTGTGTGTGTCTACCTTTCAAAGACAATGAAAGCAAATGATTTAAAAAATAGACTAAAGAAATTGGCGCTGAGAAGTAGGATTGATGATACCAGCAATACCTGTAAATGTGGAACTGTGTAGAGGCTGAAGGAATTTGTAGCACCCGGCTAGAAGAGCCTCGGTTGCCATAGATGGGGTGTTAAAGACAATCCTGGTGCCAGCACAGAAGCAGAGAGGTGCTGAAAGAAAAGCCTGCATCATCCTAGAGGTTACTTAAGTCGTTATAAACAGAGCGTTGATAGAATAGAAATCAAGGCCGGCGCCGCGGCTCACTAGGCTAATCCTCCGCCTTGCAGCGCCAGCACACCGGGTTCTAGTCCCGGTTGCCCCTCTTCCAGGCCAGCTCTCTGCTGTGGCCCGGGAGTGCAGTGGAGGATGGCCCAAGTGCTTGGGCCCTGCACCCCATGGGAGACCAGGAGAAGCACCTGGCTCCTGCCTTCAGATAGGTGCGGTGTGCCGGCCGCAGCGCGCCGGTCGCGGCTGCCATTGGAGGGTGAACCAACGGCAAAAGGAAGACCTTTCTCTCTGTCTCTCTCTCTCACTGTCCACTCTGCCTGTCAAAAAAATAAGAAAAAGAAATCACAAAGGCAATTCTGATGAAGCCTCTTATAGATGTGCGAAAGAAGGCGTCATTCACATTATAAAATGGCAAAGAACTTGGTGGAAAGCGCATCCATCCCCTAGGGCTCTGCAGAAGGCGGAAAGCAGGAGCAATGAACTTGGGTATCTGGCAGAAGGACTATCCAAGCAGCAAAGCCCCCAAGGTGCTGTGGCGCTACTCTTCACGTGGTGCAGTAAGATGGGCGAGGAGAAGAATAACTTGCAGGTGGAATGTGTAACTGAAAGACAAGTAAAATGTAGAAATGTTGACATCCTTCAGCCCTGTGAAGAATTAAAAGGGACATTTAGGAGAGCAACCCAAGGATGTGGCCCAGTGACTGTTTGCTAAGAGACTACCAGGGATTGAAGAGAGCCAGGTGCTATTCACGCAGACAATGGGGAAGGGACCCCAAAGGCATTTGCTCACCACAGGCCCAGAGCAGCAGCCTAGGGGCAAGGTTTCCAGAAAGGTATCCATGGGACCTTAGCATTGGCTGCCCTGCACCACCTGAGGGTCTGCCCCCTCATATCCGAGTGCAGTGCTTCTCAGTTGTCCCAGCCATGTTTCCAGTGTGCTCAGATGCAGTATTGACCACCTGGAAGGCCCAAGCCATGAGCCTCAGCACTGTCCAAGAGCTAATTCTGCAGGCACACAAAGCTTGTGATCTGTGGGGTCAAGGCCACCTCCACCTAGATTTCAGAGAATGTCACGAATGAGCTAGGGGCCCGGGGCAGAGCCACTGCAGACCGTCCCTGCCAAGGCAATGCCTAGCCAAGCTGTGGGAGTGGAGCTGCCCCCTAGACAGAATGGCAGAGTTGCCAGTGCATACTCCAGCCTGGGAGAGCTACAGACATGAGACTCCAACCTGGGTGACGTGAAATGTGAGCTGAATCCAGCAAAGTTATGCTGGTGGGATTTCCCAAGGCCTTGGAGACCCAACCGTGGAGGCCCAACCTCCACCTCCATATGACCAGGAGTGCGACACATGGAGGGAAAGGTTATTATAAAATCTTAAGGTTGAATGCCTTCCCCACTGGGTTTTGCACTTACTTTGGACCTGCTACCCTCTGTTTGTCTGTTTCTCCTTTCAGAGTAGGCATTTCTAGGCTTGTCCTACTCCTATGTTTTGGACACAGATACCCTGGTGAATTTCACAGGCTCCCAGCTGAAGGGAACTTGGCCTCAGGATGAATCACACCTTGAATCTCTCCCATATTGGATTCGATGAGTCTGTGGACCTTTTGAGCTGATGCCGGACGGAACAAGTTAAGACTTTAGGTACTATTGGGATAGAGTGAATGTATTTTGCATTTTTGAGAGGAATCTGAATTTGGGGGGACCAGGGGAGGAATTCTATAGCTTGGCTGTGTCCGCAGAGTTGGTGTGTTGGATCCCAATGGAACAGTGCTGAGCGGCTGGACCTTTAAGAGGTCATTGGATCAGGCAGGTTCTGTCCTCGTGAGTGGATTGATGTTATTGTGGGGCTGGGTTAGTTATCTCGGAAGGGCTTGTTACAAAAGCAAGCTCGACCTCTTTGCTCTGTCACTTCCTCTCTTGCTCTCCCACCTCTTGCCATGAGGACGCAGCAGGAGGGCCCTCACCAGGGGCCAGTGCCTGCTCTTGGGCATCCCTGCCTCCAGAACTGTGAGGTAAATCCCTGTTCTTTATAAGTCACCAGCCTCTGGTTCCAGCAGGGGCAGCAGAGACGCTGAGCCTGATGAGATGGAAGGGTTACCGTGTTCTGGGGCTCCCCCTCCTCTCCCATTCCAATACCTCTTAATCCCATCTAAAACCTTGGATCTGCTAAGGCAAGAGTTAAATTATTTGCCAGTGCTAATGCTCGAAAAGCAAAATAGGAAAGGGTTCACCATCTGTGTGAGGGTTCCAGTCCCAGTACTGCTGCGTACCAACCACCCACTTCCACGCCCGTGCCTGTTTTCCCACCTGTAAAATCTTGCCAACATCCTTGTCCTGGTACAAAGCCCTAAATAAGTGTCAGCTCTTTTAAAAAAAAGATTTATTTATTTGAAAAGCAGAGTTATAGAGAAAGACACAGAGAGAGAGAGAAAGAGATCTTCCATCCACTTGTTTACTCCCCGGAGGGTTTTAACAGCCCAGTCTGGACCAGGTTGAAGCCAGAAGCCAGGAGCCTCCCCTGAGTCTCCCACGTGGGTGGCAGGGGCCCAAGGACTTGGACCACCTTCTTCTGCTTTCTCAGGCACATCAGCAGGGAGCTGGATTGGAAGAGGAGCAGCCAGGGCTTGAACTGACGTCTACATGGGATGCCGGCACTGCAGGCGGTGGATCAATCCACTGTACCACAGCGCTGCGCCCAGCTGTCAGCGCTTATGGGGACTCAGATCTTGAAATTAAGTTGATTCATAGATAATAGGAGCCTGCTGTGCTTCCTGTAAAATCGGGGTTGCAGACTGGGACTTACATGCCTGCATTGCACCACATGACCCAGGGAATTTGAAGGTGTCAGACCTTGGATGACATTGAGAAGTGACATCCCCATCGTACTGAGCCAAGGAGCCTGTTTGAGTAACTTTAAAAGATGTTTTCTGCTAAGCAGCCAGAGCCACTTGCAAGAAAATCCTCAGGCTTAATTAATATTTACTTATAATCGATAAGCACATCTACAGCCTGAGGAAAATAAGCTTGAAGCCAGAGACTGGACTAGCGTGAGCAAGGCGCATGAGTCATCAGGACTCTTAATTAAGGAAGATGCAAGCGGTGGTGTGCAAAAACATGACCGCCGATTCATTTAAAGCCAGAGTTTGACCTGCAGAGAGAACCTCAGGAGCGTAGCAATGTGTTTCAGCAAAGCTGAGGGTAGCAGGTGCACCGCTTGTGCCGATGGAGGGGGAGTTGGGAGCAGGCTGCGAGCAGCACAGGCAGTGGACAAGGTACCTTCCAGGAAACAGCAGCTCTGAGAGGAAGCCGTTGAAGGGCAGCATCTGTGCTTTGCCAGCACGTGGACAGTCACAGGAAACCTGCTTCTCTCCTCCAAGGGCAAACGCAGCGTGGATTTTTCTCCCTGCTGTGTCCAGGATGAAATGACTGATGGATGCGCCAGGAAACGGATAAGTGGCAAGCTGTGGAGAGGACTGGCTGTTGCTGTGTAGGGAAACGCAGCTGGGCAGCTTTAGGGCTGTCCCTGGACTCCCTGCCACCCCCCTCAAAGGGACCACTGACCAGGCAACCTGTGAAGGGCTTCTCTGGTTCCGGTTCCCTTGAAGTGCAGTGGGCCAGGGAGCACCGGGTAATGACCTGGGGGCTGGAGCCATCTGGCCACACAGAGAAGACTGAGTTCCTGGACTTCTGGTCTGCAAAAGCGAGGGGCAGGACCGCAATCCAGAGGCGGGCGGGCGGGCGCACACTCCTCTGCCAGTCACTGTCCTACACGGTCACACAGAGACGTCATCTCCAGCAGAAGCCCTTCCTCCTCACTCCAACTCGGGGCAGGGTCTGCGCAGGGTCTGTGCTGAGGCCCGGATGTTAGCCAATGCTTTCTCATCTCTTCTAACTCGGGTGCCCACCACAGTCTGGAAAATGGATAGCATGTGTCAAAATACATATTGTGAGCATCAGACGTCATCCTGGCAGACAGGGGCACCAAATGTTCCAACAAAAACCTTTATCTTTTTCGGCATTAAACTTTTAGTGGACCTGAAATCAGAGCATGTAGAAATGAAAATTACTCTAAGACTTATGTTGCATGAAATTTAAAAAAAAATTTAGGAGTTTCCTGTTTTTTTTCCCTTTTTTAAGAAAGATTTATTTATTTATTTGAAAGTCAGAGTTACAGGCAGGGAGACAGAGAGGCAGAAAGAGAGGTTTTCCATCCACTGGTTCACTCCCCAGTTGGCTGCAATAGCCGGAGCTGCGCCGATCCAAAGACAGGAGCCAGGAGCTTCCTCCAGGTTTCCCACGCGGGCACAGGGGTCCAAGGACTTGGGCCATCCTCTACTGCTTTCCCAGGACACAGCAGAGAGCTGGATCAGAAGTGAAGCAGCCGGGACTTGAACCAGCACCCATATGGGATGCCGGCACTGCAGGGTGCTTTACCTGCTATGCCACAGCGCCAGCCTCTGGTTTTCTCCTGTCTATTAAAATAATGCAGAAGAGATTGTTGAAGATGGAAGAACTTCATTCAGGTCTCCAAAAATGGGTGGAGATAGGGAACAATACGGTACCTAAGACTTATTCTTAAATTAGAAAGCCTAACTTACGCCTGTCGTTGAAAAACCATACTGTGTGGTGAGGGGCAGAAGCTCTGGGCGTCTTGGTCATAGGACTTGCAAAAAGAAAAGGCAAATCTTTCTTTGTTTGTCTTTGAAATACATTGTTTCCCCACTAACATGCATACAGACTTTGTTGAATACAGGGAGGGAGGGAAGGAGGGAAGGAGAAAGGGAGGAAGAGAGAGAGAAAAGGAAAGAAAACACAGACACACACACACACACACACACACACACACACACGATCTCTGCAGGAAGCTGGGCTCTATTTCCTGATAAGATATCTAATTCATCAGACATAGATCAAGGTTAGTTCATCTTTAGTCATCTTGAAAAATCAGTGCTCACCCACGTGTCATGAGCCAGTGACAGGCGGCAGAGCTCACGATTGGAAGGGAGTGTTTTTCCAAGTCCAACAATGACGTCGTGCAGTTGGGCATCATTTGACAGCACTGCGTGCCTATGCATTTAAGTAACAAAAGTTTCATCAAGCAAAGCTTCCCTTCTGCCATGCTGTGTCCTCTGGAACTTCGGCTTTAGGACATTGTATTTCTCATTTCATGTAAGTGCTGGTCGTAACCCACCAAATTGATTTCAAAACCCACTAATGGTTCACAACCAACCGCTGTACAGCAGCGCTGCAGAGAACGCCACACAGAGAGAGCCCAGTGCTTCTGGGTGTTGGGGAGGGGTTGTCAAGACACTTGCCATCCAGGTCAGCTCACTACGGTTGGCTGTGGCTAGCAGGTGCTTTCATATTTCACTTGTCAGGGTCGTGTGTTGATGGCATTCTGAGATGGGGTCTTTGGGAGGGAAGAGGATTCAGGGAGGTCATCAGACACAGATCCCCTGATGGGCCTGGTGGCTTTAAAAGAAAAGGTTTGGCACGCACTTGCTCCGTCTCACCAGGCGCTGGCACCAAATTCTTGGACTTTCCAGTCCCCAGAATTGTAAGAAATAAATGTCACTTCTTTACAAATCGCTCAATCCCAGAACACAGGAAATGGACTAAGATGCCCACAGTGTGTGATGCGCTCATCGCAAGTCTTACTGCTCATGTGTGAGAGAGAGAGAGAGCAAGGGGACAAGAAGGAGTAGGGCCATGAGTCCCCAGTGTGGCAGCAGCCCCCATGGCTCTGCTGTCCGCGTGATAATCAAAGGCACCCCTGCACATGCTCACTGTGCGTCCTGGTGAGCATGACAAGTGGTGCCTCCACCCATCACCATGTGGACACCACGTGGCTGACCTTGCAAGCCAGGTCCATGAGGGTGCTCCGTGTATACCACCTCGCTTTCTTCTTCAAGGCATCCTGGGTGTGGGTGTCATTCACACCTCACGACTGAAGCTGAGATCAGCTACATCAGCCACTTGAGATGACCTGGCCCCAAGCACAGACACACCGCAGGGTCCCAGCTTGGGAGAAGGAGAGGAGCTGGACCGGCATGGTGAGTGCATAGAGTTTGAGGCAGGCTGCAGAAGGAGAGGGTGATGGGGAGGAGTCAGCAGCCAAGGGCTCAAAGGCAAGGAGCAAGGCTGTGCCAGGCATGCTGGGGCCAGGGACGTTCGCTGTGGCTGGAGCTCTCTGCCCAGTCCCTGGCTCACTAGGGATGAGTTTGAGGGAAGGCAAAAGACTGACAAAAAGACCCTTGGTGAGGCCAGCGCCACGGCTCAATAGGCTAATCCTCCGCCTTGCGGCGCCGGCACACAGGGTTCTAGAACCGTCGGGGCACCGGAATCTGTCCCGGTTGCCCCTCTTCCAGGCCAGCTCTCTGCTGTGGCCCGGGAGTGCAGTGGAGGATGGCCCAAGTGCTTGGGCCCTGCACCCCATGGGAGACCAGGATAAGTACCTGGCTCCTGCCATCGGATCAGCGCAGTGCGCCGGCCACAGCGTGCCGGCCGCAGCAGCCATTGGAGGGTGAACCAACGGCAAAGGAAGACGTTTCTCTCTGTCTCTCTCTCTCACTATCCACTCTGCCTGTAAAAAAAAAAAAAAAAAAAAAAAAAAACCACACAAAGACCCTTGGTGAATGGATGGTTGCATGGATAAATGGATGATGGATGGATGGAGGGAGGGAGGGAGGGAGGGAGGGACGGCAGACAGTCTCCCTGGCTCAGAAGGAGGTGAGGCCATGGAGCTGTAGGGAAGAAGGTGACTGGATGCCCATGGATTCCTCTGGGGCTCCCCTGGCTGCAAGACTTGGGGAGAGCAAGGAGAGTCCTCTCCACCCAGGCAGCTGCACCCACTCCCACCAGCCCTGCCCGCCCATCAGCCTGCATGGCTGCAGCTCTCCCTCCATGGCCTTTGAAGCCACGGTGGGGAGCCCTGGAGGCCTGGCAGGGCTCCCACTTCAAAGGGGCTGGCATGCTGGGATTCCCCAGCACAGAGAGCCCAGAGGCACCCAAGCACTGATGGGAAACTCCAGCCGGGATGGGAGCGATGGCCCTGGGAGATGGGGCTTCCCGGGGCAGCAAGGGCCTTCCTAGACAGCCATTGAACCCACAGACCCAAGAGTCTCCCTGGAGGTTCCGGGGCCAGAGCTGCACCAGGATCCCTGGGAGAGAACCTTTCCGGGGAGGAGGGTTCCAAAACCTCACTGCATTCCCTCCTGGCCGGCTGAGTCTCCCAGGCAGGTCCGCTCTTGGATACCTCTCCTCCAAGCCTCAGACCGCTTGTGGCCGTTCATGTTCCGAAGGTAGGGAAATGCCCTCATCCCTCCCGAACATGTTTATTTTTTTAAAGACTGGCAACAGGAGAAGTGCAGGTTTCTATCCAGTGTCACTGGGGTTACTGGGGTTACTGGGGTTACTGGGGCTCAGGGTTCTGGGGTTCAGCCCCTGCAGACCGTCAGAAGCCACACATACACCTGCACACCCTGCCTGCAGCTGCTGGGGTTTGCGTCTCACACACAGGGCTTCATCGGGGGAGAGGACCACGTCAGCTGACAGCCTGCTGGAAGGCAGAGGACAGGGAGTGACCAGAAATAGGCCTAAGGGTGAGGGCTGGGCAGGCTTGCAGAACAGCGCGTGGGATAATATTAAGTTATAAAGTAGTATTGCCATATGGTCGTATTTACAAAGAAAATGTCTACAACGTGCATAATCCAAAAGGCGAGAGCGCAAAGGTTAAACGTGTGCTTCTTAGTCACAGCTTGCGGGTCGTTTCTACTTTCCTCTTTTTTGATTGCTTTTGCTTTCATTTCATTTTAATTTTCTAACTTTTCCACCGTGAAACTGCTTTTTTAAAATTTTTTAAAAAAATATTTTCATGGTTTTTAAAACAAAAATGGTTCCAAGGACACAGAGAAAAATCTTTTTTTTTTAAAAAAAGATCTATTTATTTATTTGAAAGGCAAAATTACAGAGAAGCAGAGACAGAGAGAGAGAGGTCTTCCATCTGCTGGTTCACTCCCCAGATGGCCACAATGGCTGGAGCTGCGCCAATCTGAAGCCAGGAGCCAGGAGCTTCTTCCAGGTCTCCCACATGGATGCAGGGGCCCAAGGACTTGGGCCATCTTCTACTGCTTTCCCAGGCCATAGCAGAGAGCTAGACCGGAAGTGGAGCAACTAGGACTCAAACCAGTGCCCCTATGAGATGCCAGCACTGCAGGCAGAGGCTTTACCTGCTACGCCACAGCACCGGCCCCCAGAGAAAATCTTTTGTCAGACACATAGAGCAGTAAAAAACAAATAAAAGCAAACTCCAAGACTACCAAGTACAAGATCTAAACTTGAGAAGTAAATTCCCATATTTAAATCCGGTACCTGCACAAAGAGAAGGTCACTAAATGACAATATTTCAAAATATTAAATGTGATTTCTTGGGGGCTAGTACTTTGGCATAGCGGGTTAAAACACCCGGCTTGCAGTGCTGGCAAGTCATCCAGTTTCTTTCTTTTTTTCTTTTTTTTTTTTTTTTTTTTTTTTTTTTTGACAGGCAGAGTGGACAGTGAGAGAGAGACAGAGAAAAAGGTCTTCCTTTGCCATTGGTTCACCCTCCAATGGCTGCTGCGGCCGGCGCACCGCGTTGATCCGAAGCCAGGAGCCAGGTGCTTCTCCTGATCTCCCATGCGGGTGCAGGGCCCAAGCACTTGGGCCATCCTCCACTGCACTCCCAGGCCACAGCATAGAGCTGGCCTGGAAGAGGGGCAACCGGGACAGAATCTGGCACCCCGTCCGGGACTAGAACCCGGTGTGCCAGCGCTGCAAGGTGGAGGATTAGCCTAGTGAGCCGCGGCGCCGGCCAAGTCATCCAGTTTCATACGTGCTGTCATGTGCGTCCCAACGTCTTTATTTTGCAAGGCTGAGTGATATTCCACTACCAACATAAGGTGTTGGATCCATAACGATTAACTTCTTTAGAAAAGCAGACCTTGCCATTTCTTTCTGTGGTTGACTTTCCCACGGCTAACACCTAGAAGAGTGACTGGGTTAATCTTCCAATGTGGCTGGGCATCTGTATGAAGATGTGGCTGGAGTTGTGGAACATTTGACAAAGCTGGCATCCTGCTCACCATGTCTCTCACCCGCCCACACAGGGTTGTGTGTGCTCGTGCTGGGAGGCCACAGCATGGTGCTGCCTAGCCGTGAGACCAGCTTCTGTCCACACCTCCACACTCCAGTCCTGGTGCCTCTCTTCAAAGGACTGGTCCTGTGTTTCACGTTGACGAGGGTGTAGAAAAAGGTAGTCGGGCAGAAACAGTCTGACGCCTGCACTCTCCTTTCTGGGCGACATTCTAATTTAACCAGGGAGTGCAGTTGCCCTGTGGAAGTCCCTGATGCTGTGTGCCAGTGCTGGTATTGGTGAGCAATGTGGCAGCGCGTGGAGGAGACCCAGATCATCAGAGGATACGCTATGGCGGTGGATTCTTTCCTTGCTGCACATTGAGACTCTGAAGGTCAAGAACAGAAGTGGCCACATTGCAGCACACCTGACGCCAGTCCAGTTTCACAAGTACAACCACAAGGCGCTTCTCCAGTTAAACCTCGTGTGTTAGATGGCAATATCCACCTCTCCGCCCACCCACCATCCATCCATCCATCCATCCTTCTATGCAATAAATATTTACTGCATGGAGCCAGTGCTGTGGCGTAGTGGGTAAAGCCACCACCTGCAGTGCCAGCATCCCATATGGGCGCCAGTTTGAGTCCCAGCTGCTCCACTTCCGACCCAGCTCTCTGCTATGGCCTGGGAAAGCAGTAGAAGATGGCCCAAGTCCTTGGTCCCCTGCACCCATGTGGAAGAAGCTCCTGGCTCCTGGCTTCAGATCAACACAGTTCTGGCCTTTGCAGCCAATTGGGGAGTGAACCAGTGGATGGAAGATCTCTCCCTCCCTCTCTCTCTTTTCTCTCTCTCTGCCTCTCTGTAACTGTGCCTTTCAAATAAATAAATCTTTAAAAAATATCTTTACTGCACACCTCGTACAAACAAAGCACTTGTTTTCAGATTTCAGAAGAGACCAAAAAAGCCAAATACAATTAGAAGAGACTGAAGATAATATGTCACAAATAAAGGAGTTGGGGCTGGTGCTGTGAGGCAGCAGGTCAAGCCCCCACTCGTAACACCAGTATTCCATATTAGAGCCCGGTTTGAGTCCGGGCTGCTCCACGTCTGATCCAGATCCATGCTAATGTGCCTTGGAAGGCAGAAGACAATGGCCCAAGTGCTTGGCCCCTGCCCCCCAACATGGGAGACCCAGACTGAATTTCTGGCTCCCAGTTTGGGCCCAGCCCTGGCCATTACAGCCATTTGAGGAGTTAACTGTTGAACAGAAAATCTCTCTCTCTCTCTCTCTCTCTCTCTCTCTCTCCCCCTCTCTCTCTAAACGGGGCTGGAGTTGTGGCATAACAGGTAAAGCCACTGTCTGTGACAGCAGCATCCCATATGGGATCCAATTCATGTCCCAGCTGCTCTACTTCCAATCCATCTTCCTGCTATGGCCTGGGAAAGCAGCAGAAGATGGCCCAACTGCCTGGGCCCCCGCACCCAGGTGGGACACCTGGAAGAAGCTGCTGGCTCCTGGCTTCAGAGTGGCCCAGCCCCAGCTGTTGTAGCCATTTGGGGAATGAATCAGAGGGTGGAAGATCTCTCTCTCTCTCCCCCTATCTTTCTGCAACTCTTGCAAATAAACAAATCTTTAAAAATAATTTTTAAAAAGCATAAACAATGTTATTTGGATAGTGATATGAACTGCTATGAGACAATAGAGTGGAGTCCAATGACAGGAAGTGACGGTGGGGAGGAGAGGTGGCCAGGGGAGGCCTCTCTGAGGAGGAAACGTCTGTAATGAACTTGAACGAGCAGAAGCCGCCATTCAAACGCCTGGGGTAAGAGTGCTACAGGTGCAGAAGGAGATGGAGCAGTGCTGAGCTGAGCCTGAGACACAGTCTCCCCTCAGGCACCTTGAGGATGGCACCCATGGAGACAGCCAGTTGCCACCCAAAGCCCCCACGTCTCCCACTGGATGTGTCATCTCAGAGCCTGCCTGCCATGGGAAACCACATGCCCTGCATGTCACCAGGGTGACGTGTGACACTCCCAGGTGGTTAAGAGGTGGCCATGCCTCCTCCCTGTCCCAGCACTGAGGCCCCGGGTGCTGAGACCCCCTAGAACCACGGACGGGCCAGGGCTGCTAAACACCACAGGAAACTCAGCTTCCCGTCACCGGGGCACCTGCCCTGCACACTTCATGGATAAACGTGGGTCAAGATGCTGGCACGTGGGGACCAGCGCCCTCTCCCACAGCCGGTCAGCATTCCCCCAGGCAGGAGCGGAGGGCGGGCAGCAGCCACCAGGGCACAGTACCAGCCGTCGACCCTCCCAGGACCTGGGGATTCTGACTGGCGCTCCAAACACCTCCGATCAGATTGAAGAGTCAGCGTGTGGTGATCAGGAGCACAAAGGGGAAGCGACACGCCGAACCCCAGCTGGCTGGCAGCGTGGCGGCAGCTAATAACCAGTAAAATCTATCAGGCTGGAAATGAGAGCCATGAGAGATAAATCAGGCGCTAATTACGGGCTGCTGCCGAGCCGGGCTGCCGAGTCCACCTTGGTGTGGACTACTCAATCATACCTTCAGGTCTTCCTCTCTCTCCCTCCCTCCCAATGCTATTATCTTAATTATGAATAGAGGACTTGGAGTTTCCTTGAAATATAAATGAGTGGGTCCCATCTAATTATTAAATGCAAGAACAGTTCAACCATTTTCTCAAAACTGCTAATACTCAGAGGAAGAAAGTGCAACCGTTTCTTATTAATTCTGACTTCACTGCCGAGATTGAAGCCCAGGAAGTACCCAGGCTTGTTAATTCCAAATGGTCCTTGGACGTCACCGAAACCATCGCCCAGCCTCCCAGATGGGGTCTGCAGGAGACGAAAGTGACCCTTATGTTAAATCTGGGCTTTTCAATTTCGCGCCAGTCCTAGTAACAAGAATAATTAAAAGAATACTAAGAATAACAGCTACCATGTACTAAGTACTTGCCATGTGCAGCACACCGTGCTAAGCACTTTATGTACGTCCTTGCATGTAAGCCACAGCAACACCACAGGTGAATCTCATTATCTACATTTTATAGATGAGAAACCTCAGATTTCGGGGGCTGGGGACTTGCCCAAATGGCACAGCAATTGAAGCAAGATTTGAACAAAGATCTGTGTGATTCCAGCCTCAGCTGAGTTCCAAAGGATGCCTGTGGTTCTCTGGTACGTTACCGGCATTCCTTGTGACGTAGGGAATGCACAGCTCCGCATTCGGCGGAATTGAAGCAAGTTTCTCTGTGCCGGACTTTGCAGCGCCTTCACTGTACAAATACACATTTTTGGTGTGGGAGCAGGGCTGTGCTGCTTCTTACAGGGGTATCAGGCCGCGCACCTGAGCGCTCTCAGGATAACACAACCAGCACACCACACACACCGCGTCTCCGCCGGGTCCCCCTACAGAGAATGAGCTGGAAATGAAAGGACTAGGTACCAGGGGTTCTGAGTCTCAGTGCTGTCACTTGCGAGTGATGTGACGAGGGCCCGTCAATCAACCCCTCTTGTCCTCACCTGCTGTATCTGTGAGGCAGAGGCAACACCCCACTCACCCCGCAGTGTGGATTTGCACACTGCCATCCCGGTGTCAGTCAGAAACCTCAGGCCCCCGTACCTGCTGCTCTCCCCTTCGTATCACACATCCTTCCGTGAGTTTACTTCTGATATTTCCTCCTTGCAGCCCAGAAACACGGACTTCAGAAGACGTGCTTTGAGCTAGGTGCCAGGAGGCTGGATTGGAGCCCCTGCTCTACCACCTGCCAGCCTCGTGATGCCAGCAGTCCCCAATCCCGTGTGACACCTCCCAAGTGCAGAGGGGAGGGCCATGAGCCCCGGCACTCATCCTGCCCCCCACCCCGCATTCCAGTTCTTTTCTTACGAAAGCTTCTTGGAGGTTTTTTTTTTTTTTTTTTTTTTTTTTTTTTTTTTTTTTTGACAGGCAGAGTGGACAGTGAGAGAGAGAGACAGAGAGAAAGGTCTTCCTTTGCCATTGGTTCACCCTCCAATGGCCGCCGTGGCCGCCGCAGTGCGGCAGGTGCACCGCGCTGATCCGAAGGCGGGAGCCAGGTGCTTCTCCTGGTCTCCCATGGGGTGCAGGGCTCAAGGACTTGGGCCATCCTCCACTGCACTCCCTGGCCACAGCAGAGAGCTGGCCTGGAAGAGGGGCAACCGGGACAGAATCCGGCGCCCCGACTGGGACTAGAACCCGGTGTGCCAGCGCCGCTAGGCAGAGGATTAGCCTAGTGAGCTGCGGCGCCGGCCAGAGGTTTTCAAACCCAGCTCTCCTGGACCTGGAGCCTTGGAGACCTTCTGGGTCCCAGGCCTGCCTGCAGTGGACAGACAGAATGACTGGCTTTAGACCACAGCCACTGATCGCTGCAGATCCACATATGATGTGTGACACCACTTTTTTTAAAAAATATTTATTTATTTGAAAATCAGAGTTACACAGAAGGAGAGGCAGAGAGAGAGAGAGAGAGAGAGAGAGAGAGAGTGAGTCTTCCATCTGCTGGTCCACTCTCCAATTGGCTACAATGGCGGGAGCTGAGTCAATCCGACGCCAGGAGCCAGGAGCTTCTTCCGGGTCTCCCACCTCCTTGCGAGGGGTGTTTCCCAATGACACAGCAAGGAGAGAAAGAGCAGTCTCAAAGGGGGCGAGGAGGAGCAAGGGCAGGGCTTGCCCTGAGCCCCTCTTCCTCCGAGGCACCTGTTCTCCGGCTCACCGGAAGCAGGCAGCCACGCCCCCCAGGCCTCATCCCACCCACCCCAGGCCTGTGTGGGAGGTGGGTGCTGAGAGGACTCCTTCTGCTCCTCCACCCCAAGGACCCAGCTACTGCAGACCCCCAGCAGAGAGAGCGTGGCCAGGGGCTGTGGTGGCTGCAGCTCCCCGCTGGGGCAGGTGGAGGATCTCACGGCAGAGCAGCCCGCCGAGGATGGGCCGGGGCTAATTGTACCTGAAAGACAAGCGGGCCTTGACTCTGCGGTATAAATGCTCCATTTGGCCGGCTGGGCTCATCCATTATTCATGAGGATGACAATAATAACTTCTACGGGGCTTTTCATCTTCAAACCACTTTACAAATGCGGACTGTTTAATTTGAACTTCAGTTTCCCTTCACTTTCCATCCCAGCCCATTCTGCCTGCAGCCGAGGCGCCAGGTGCACAGGCAGGACCCGCCCGAGCCACCCTGGGTCCCCTGAGCACTCACAGAAAACCAGGCTGTGTTTCTGCAGTAGGCAAAAGCGCACTTTCATAAGGCAAGGTGTTTTTATTTTTGAAAAGCAAGGTAACTGCCCAGTGGTAAATGAAGGAAAGTGTTTCCTCCTTGCGTGTCTCCGTTTCTTTGCCCAGCGAGGAGCGTGTATTATTTACGTTATTAACAAGAAAGACAAACAGTCTCCCCACCCAATTCATTCCGATCCCAATAGCCTTCCTGGTCAACACAGCCTGGAGACACTTGCATCCTCGGACCCCAGACCCACCCAGGCTCCCGTCATCCTCTCCTTTGCTGCCCACTACAACCGAGCATCTGGGGAAATCCACACAGCCTGAGCAGGCAGCTTTGGGTCAGGCCCTTCACGGTGGCGTGTCTGTAGGTGCCTTCCGCACGTGGCGCTGGGGGAGAACAGGTGCACAGAGAAACCTGTGCCTCCAGCCAAGGCAAAGTGAACGAGGCAGAGGGGAACCTTGTCTCTTCCCTTCCTGGCCAGGGAATGGCTCAGCTGGGGACGGCCTAGCCCCCCACCAGCCCCCCACCCGCCCCCCACCCCACCCCAGATCTCTGACTCCATCGCGGCTGCTCTCCCGGGTGCCTGCCTCTCCACCCGCACCAGTGCAAGGGACCTGGCAGACGCCTGCCATTCGAGCTGCTCCTCTCAGACGCTCAGCGTGGGGAAATGTTCTTTTTGGTTGGTAGCGTCTCGACATAAGGTGTTTTTGGAAAACTACAAAACATTCACTTTCCTGTCTTCTGATTCAGCCTGGAGAGCTCAGGGACTTGGTGCACAGGCAGGGATGGGACCAACGCACGCCCTCAACCAGCCCTCTTGTAACGGAGAGAGGGGAGTCCCCCTAGGACCCCGAGGACCCCACCGTGGGCACCTGCCAGCGGGGACCTGACCCTGCTAGCTGTCCTTCAGCCAGGCCACGCCCTCCCCCTGCCCCCACCAAGGACCCCAGCTCCCCCAAGACCTCAGTCCTTGGATTCCGATGGCCCGTCTCTTCATCCCAGCATCCCTCTGTGTGTCTGTGTCACTTCCCTTCTGCTAGGATACCCAGCGTGTTGGATTAGGGCCCAGTATGACCTCATCTTCATTATACCTGTAATGACCCTATTTCCAGATAAGGTCACCGTCACAGACACGGGGTTATGACTTTGACATGTCCTTGCTGAGGACACAGTTTCGCCCACAACAGGTGCAGAACAGCACTCCGGGCTCGGCAAAGCGATAGACTCTGGGACACATCCCAAAGGACAGAGGCAGAATGACGGGGACAAGGTGAGGCATCTGTCCTTGAAGCATCACAATAAAGGACAGGAGCCAGGCCTTCGGTGAGTGAGTGGGGCGGGCTGTGGAGGGCGGGGACAAGGAGCAGACTCCAGACACCGGTCCAACCTCGGAGCCAGGAGCCAGGCCTGCCAAGCAGGGAGCTGTCCATTCTGGATGAAGCTGTCTCTCTGCAGTGCAAGTCTGAGGCCCGAAGGAATCTGCCACTGGGGTTAATTTGGCTCTGCTGGCAGAGGAGGGCGAGGTGGGCGGCTGCCAGGCCATTACATAAGGGCTGGCTCCTGTGCAGTGAGAACAAAAATAGCTACTCAGTTAACGGCAGTCAGTTCTGCCACATCCACTTGATGGGCTACTCTACAGCTACAAAGACCAGGAAAACACAGTCGTGTGAGTGAAGAAATCACACGTGGGCTAAGGCTGTAGCTGCACTGTTTTGAGCATTTCAATGACATGATTTTTATTTCCATCAACTTAAGTCTTTTTCTCCTCTTTTTTATTTATATGAAGGGAACAAATTTCAAGTATTTCATAAGTACAGTTTTAAGAATATTATTCCCACCTTGCCCCCCACTCGCACCCTTTCTCCTCCTTCCTTTCTTGTTTTAATTTTTGCCATGATATACTCTCGATTTTCTTTTCTCTTCTTTTCTTTTAATATTTATTTATTCATTTGAAAGGCAATGTTACAGAGAGGCAGAGAGAGGTCTTCCATCCGCTGGTTCACTCCCCAAATGGCCAAAATGGCCAGACCTGAGCTGATGCGAAGCCAGGAGCCAGGAGCTTCTTCCAGGTCTCCCACACGGGTTTAGGGGCCCAAGGACTTGGGCCATCTTCCACTGCTTTCCCAGGCCAGAGCAGAGAGCTGGATTGGAAATGGAGCAGACGGGATTTGAACTGGCACCTATATGGGATGCCAGCACTGCAGGTGGCGGCTTTATCCTCTATGCCACAGCGCTGGCCCCATCGATTTTCTTTATCACCACAAGCCTATCCCTCCACCAAATAAAGAACTCAGCAGATAGTAAGTAGAGAAATCACTGTACCTCAGGAGTATAGACACAAGGGCTATCAATAATCAAATCTCACGATGTCCATTTCACTCACATACATGACATTTCTGGAACTCTGCGTATTAGTTAGCACAGATCAGGGAAAACACACTTACCTTTTTTGGGTCTGGCTGATTTCACTAAGCACCATGTTCTTCAGTTGCATCCATTTTGCTGTAAAATACAGAATTCCACTCTTGTTTTGGCTGAGTAGTAATCCATTGTGTGCATATACCGCAAACCTATATTTGGTAAAGGAGACTGGAGATATACATCCCGTTCCAGAGGGGTTATTTTTGAGACCAAGAGTTCTCCTCCCCCAACATTTCTCTTCTTTCAAGCTGACGTTATGAATATTACTTTATGAGGAAACAGACTTTATTGTAAGTCTTCTGTGAAATGAAGTGATTCAAGAGTAGGACATTCTACTTCAAACAAGTAAAAACTCAGTTTTGGTGTGCTCTCCATGTTAGCAAACTTTCTAAAGGGGTGTGTGTGTGTGTGTGTGTGTGTGTGTGGAGTCCTCTGGCAGGTGCAGGGAAGTTGTAGGATTCTTCCTTGTTCTGGTTACCAGTGATCACTGGGCAGTGAGCCATTTATTTATGGGCCACAGTCAGGATGTAGGTGGAGCTTGAGGTGCCCTTACAGAAGGAACCCACAGGGACGTTTTCAAGTATCCCATTTCTGAAGTGCTCACTTGATGATCTCTCTCTCTTTTTTTTTTTTTTTTTTTTTTTTTTTGGACAGGCAGAGTTAGAGAGAGAGACAGAGAGAAAGGTCTTCCTTCCATTGCTTCACCCCCCAAATGGCCGCCACGGCTGGCACACTGCACTGATCTGAAGCCAGGAGCCAGGTGCTTCTCCTGGTCTCCCATGCTGGTGCAGGGCCCAAGGACCTGGGCCATCCTCCACTGCACTCCCGGGCCACAGCAGAGAGCTGGCCTGGAAGAGGGGCAACCCGGACAGAACCGGTGCCCCAACTGGGACTAGAACCCAGAGTGCCGGCACCACAAGCAGAGGATTAGCCTAGTGAGCCATGGCACCAGCCACTTGATGATCTCTTAAAAGCGATCAGCAGGGGCCGACGCTGTGGCCTGTGGCATAGCAGGTAAAGCCGCAGCCTGCAGTGCCAGCATTCCATATGGGCACCAGTTCGAGTCCTAGCTGCCCCTCTTCTAATCCAGCTCTCTGCTATAGCCTGGGAAAGCAGCGGAAGATGGCCCAAGTCCTTGGGCCCCTGTACCCGGGTGGGAGACCCGGAAGAAGTTCTTGGCTCCTGGCTTCAGAGTGGCTCAGCTCCAGCCATTGCGGCCAGTTAGGGAGTAAACCAGCAGATGGAAGCCCTCTTTCTCTCTCTCTGCTTCTCCTTCTCTCTCTGTGTAACTCTTTCAAATAAATAAATCTTTTTAAAAGGGGGGGGTGGGGATGGACAGTGATGGAAGCTACACCAGATTGTCCCAAGCTGTTCCACTTCTTCCAACAACACTGTGCTTTCTCTGCCCCAAGGGGAGCCCAGGCCTCCTCCTGTGGATCCCAGAGGCAGACAGGGTGAGCAAACCAGATACGTGTTCCTGCTGTTCAATGTCTGCCACTACCCACGCATCAGTCATCTATGCCAATACATTCCAAACTGAAGAAACTATTTAATTTCATCATGCATTTGTTCCAAGAAATGGCACCTTCCCACAGACACCTGTGTGTGTGTCTGTGCATGGTCGGGGAGGCAGGCATTTACTGGGGATGCGTGCACTGCTGTGCGTAAGCTGACTGCTCCTCTCCTCTGCCCAAATGCTTCCCAGGTAGCTTTGCCCTTGCAGGGTGTACATTTAAGATGTGTAGGGCTTTTGAAAGCTTGAACTCCTCCCACTGTTCAAACATTATTGGAAACAATCATTTTCTTATAAAGCTCAGGGAAATCTTTAATTGCAGATTTACTTAACGGAAAGTTAACTTGAAAATAGAATTTGCTACTGACAGTGCAACATGGAACATTATTTCATTTCTCCAAGTTTGAGAATATAAAGAGAGTGGTATTATACAATGCATCAGAGATAAAAATAGTGATGATGATGGTGGTGATGATGATGGTGGTGGTGATGGTGGTGGTGATGATGATGATGGTGGTGATGATGGTGATGGTGGTGATGATGATGGTGGTGGTGATGATGATGATGGTGGTGATGATGATGATGGTGGTGGTGATGATGGTGGTGGTGATGATGATGGTGGTGGTGATGATGATGGTGGTGATGATGATGGTGGTGGTGATGATGATGATGGTGGTGATGATGATGATGATGGTGGTGATGATGGTGGTGGTGATGATGATGGTGGTGGTGATGATGATGGTGGTGGTGATGATGATGGTGGTGATGATGATGGTGGTGGTGATGGTGGTGGTGATGATGATGATGGTGGTGATGATGGTGATGGTGAAAGTAATGAGTGCCTAGCACTGCCTGTGAGTTCATTGAATCCCCAAGGGCATTGTGTTCTGCAGGTGAGAACCCTTAGACGCGGGGAAGTCAAAGGGCGTGTTTGGGGTGAACTGAGTGACAAACTCCAGCGAAGATGAGATGTCTGTTAATGTCAATCTGAAGGTAGTGGATCGTTGTTGTCACTGAGCAGGATGATAAGAGTGTTGGTGATACTCAAAACTTAGTCGGTTCATACTTTTCAAGGAGTCACTTGTTCAAGTGAGAAATTAGCTGTTTTCTATTAGAGCCGTCTGATTGCCAGGGGAAAACTTGGGTTTTAGGAGCCACATTGCAGACTGGGAAAGGGGATGTTGGGGAACCGTCTGGTGGCCAGCGACATCAGAGTGTGGTCCCACCTGGTACTCTAGGGAGGAGTGAGAGAGACAAGCTGAAGGCAACATTAACAGGTGCCACCTTAAGCCCCCTCTGCCTGGACTGCAGAGCTGGTGCCTGGTGGAGGTGAAGCTAGCCTGTGGGTCAGCCTGGAACCTTGAGCCCCTTGCTCTGACCCTAAGCTCATCAAGTAACATTTCAGGGACTATTGGGCTTCCCAGGGAGATTTCTGAATGGGAACAAAAAAAAGTATTCATCATCAAATGTGAGTGTGGTTCTCCGAGGAGATGCCCCTTTTGATTTGAGTGAATAAACTAGGGTTATGATCATGATTTTCCACACCAGCCCATGGGGCTTCTGTTTGAGTGAGACAGCCCCTGAGCACCCCAGCTCACCTTGTGAGCAAACTCAAAGCTCCATTTCTGTTCCTGCAAACATGAGGACCCACATGCCCCAGAGTGTGTACAGGAGTCCTTTAGCTGATCCGCTCCCCTGTCCCGCGTGTGTGTAAACCCCATCACTCCCATTACAGCTGTAATCATTCCTGTATATCTGAACACTGCAGAAACACTGGCACACTGCGCCAATCAGAAGCCAGGAGCCAGGTGCTTCCTCCTGGTCTCCCATGCAGGTGCAGGACCCAAGCACTTGGGCCATATTCCACTGAACTCCCAGCCCACAGCAGAGAGCTGGACTGGAAGAGGAGCAACCGGGACTAGAATCTGTGCCCATATGGGATGCCAGTGCTACAGGCGGAGGATTAACCAAGTGAGTCACGGTGCTGGCCCCGCACAATTAGTTTTATCCACTCATTGGGTTGTTTGCCATTTGCGGCCATTATGGCTAAAGCTCCTTTGAACACTCACAGGCAAGTGTTTGTATGCTCTATGTTTTCTTTGGATACATACCTAAGCGTGAAGCTGCAAGAATAATATATTGACCACATTCTTTGTAAGAAGCTGCCAAATTGTTTTCCAAAGTGGTTGCATCACCAGCAGCGTATGAGGATCCCAGCGGCCTGCAACACGTGTCATTGCTAGCCTGTGTCATCTTAGCCAGGCTGTGGGGTAGCGTTTCATGGCTTTAACTGATCCTGCTGATTAATGATGGTGATGTCCGCACTGAACAGTCATACGTCTTCCTTCACAAAGAATGAGTTCCTGGGAAATGATGAAAAAACTACGTGTGGATTTCAAAACTTTTTGCATGAAAATAATCTTACCTTCTAATTTCATTCTCCGTGAACTTTTTTTGAAGTCCTCAAATAATTGTTCAAATCTAAAGCCCCTTTTTTTGAAACTCATTACGAGTTTCAAAAGAATACAAGGGCTTTGTCAGATATATTACAGATATCTCCTTTTTAAGATTTATTTATTTAATAGAAAGAGTTATAGAGGACTGGAAGTGGGGCATCCGGGACTTGAACCAGCACCCATATGGGATGCCAGCACTGCAGACGATGGCTTTACCTACTACACCACAGTGCGGGCCCTGGTCTCTGTTCTTTTTGATTGGTCATTGTGTTTATTTCAAGTTGATCCCAAGCTGTATTATTATTGTTTTATCATAACTCTTGAAATCTGATCGTGTGAGTTCTCCAACTCTTTTCTTCTTTTTCAAGGTATCAACTGTTTTCAGTTTTTGCTTTTCTATGCAAATTTTAGAATTTGCTTGTAAATTTCTACTAAAAAACAAGCAAGTTTGGATTTGGATTTGGATTTGGATTGCACTGAAAATATAGGCCAAGTTTGGGGGGAGAGGCAAGGAACTGACCTCTCCATCATATCAAATCTTCAAAACCATGAATATGGGGCTGGCTCTGTGGCACAGTAGGTTAATCCTGCGCTTGCGGCACCGGCATCCCACATGGGCGCCAGTTCTAGTCCAGGCTGCTCCTCTTCCAGTCCAGCTCTCTGCTGTGGCCTGGGAAAGCAGTAGAAGATGGCCCAGGTGCTTGGGCCCCTGCACCCACATGGGAGACCCAGAAGAAGTTCCTGGCTCCTGGTTTCAGATCAGTCCAGCTCCAGCCATTGCAGCCATTTGGGGAGTGAACCAATGGGTGGAAGAACTCTCTCTCTGTCTCTCCCTCTCACTGTCTTTAACTCTACCTCTCAAATAAATAAATAAAATATTTTTTTAAAAAAAGATATTTTAAAACCAAAACCAAGAATACACTTCCCAACTAATTTTGGCCATCTTTATATTCTTCTCTCAATAATACGTTGTAGTTTTCAGTGTATAAATTCTGCACAAATTTTATTAAATTGATCCCTTAAACATTTTGTATTTTTATTCCATTAGAAATTTTATTTTAAATCAATTACAAATTATTCATTGCTAGTATATCGTGGCTTTTTTTTCCGAGATTTATTTATTTATTTGAAAGTCAGAATTACAGAGAGAGGGGGAAAGATACACAGAGAGATCTTCTTCCATCTGCTGGTTCACTCACCAAATGGCCACAAGTGCCAGGGCTGGGACAGACCAAAACCTGGAGCCAGGAGCTTCATCTGGGCCTCCCACATGGTGGCAGGGGCCCAGACACTTGGGCCTTTGTCTGCTGCTTTTCCCAGGCCCTTAGCAGGAAGCTGGATCAGAAGTTGAGAGGCCAGGACACACACCCACGGCCGTATGAAATGCCGGTGTTGCTGCAGCAGCTTTATCCACAATGCCACAACCCCAACTCCTGGATTTTTTTTATACAGCCTAACATCTTATGCCCTTGATAAACCTACCTATTAGTTTTCTGTAGCAGCTTAGATTTTCTGTGCACACTAACCTGTTGTCTATGCATGCAGGCAGATTCACAGCATCCTTACCAATCTATGCTCTGCATGTCTTTCTTCCTTTAAAATCTGAGTGGTAATTTTTAAGCCTTTTTCATTTGGTACATAAAAAGTGTATGTATTGGGGCTGGTGCTGTGGCTCAGTGGGTTAATGCCCTGCCCTGACACCCTGGCATCCCATATGGGCGCTGGTTCGAGTCCCGGCTGCTCCACTTCTAATCCAGCTCCCTGCTAATGTGCCTGGGAAAGCAGTGGAAGATGGCCCAAGTGCTTGGGCCCCTGCACCCACGTGAGAGACCTGGAAGAAGCTCCTGGCTCCTGGCTTCAGATTGGTGTAGCTCCAGCTGTTGGAGCCATCTGGAGACAGAAGACCTCTCTCTCTCTCTCTCTCTCTCTCTCTTTCCCTCTCTGCCTCTCCTCTCTCTGTGTAACTCTTTCAAATAAATAAATAAATCTTTAAAAAAAAGTGTACGTATTTATGGGGTACTAGGTCATACTTCAATACCCGTATAAGTGGATAGTGTTCAAGTCAGGGTAAACATATCTGTCACAAGCACTATATTTCTTTTTCTTATCTTCCTGCTCTGGCTGAGAATTCTGGGCCAATTCTGGGGAGCAGCAGTGAGAACTGACAGCTTTACTTTATTTTTGATTTTAGGGAAAGTAAATTCAGTCTGTCTCCATTAATTATGATGCTATCTGTAGGTTTTCCATACATTTTTTATTAGATTAAGTTTTCTTGACTTCCTAGTTTTGCTGAAAATTTTCAGCATGAGTGTTAATATTTTTCACATTTTTGTGTCTATGAAGATAATTATATGAATTTTCTCTTAGTTTTGATAACACAAGAATTACATTATTTTTTAAGATGTATTTGAGAGGCAGAGTTACAGTGAGAGGAGGAAATACACACACACACACAGATACCTTCCCTCCGCTGGTTCATTCCCCTAATGACCGCAACAACCAGGGCTGGGCCAGGCGGAAGCCAGGAGCCTAGAACTCCATCCAAATCTCCCAAAGGGTGGCATAGCCCAAACACTTAAACCATCTTTCACTGCCTTCCCTGGCACATTAGAGGGAGCTGGGTTGGAACTGGAGCCACCAGACTCTGATTGGTGTTCACACAGGATGCTGATGTCACCAGCAGTGCTTAACCCACAGCGCCGCAATGCCAGCCCCATAAGAATTAACCGATTGGTGTTCACATATTACACCAACGTTGCGTTCTTGGAAGAAACCGTGTCTAATTAAGATGTGTCATCCCTTTCATATCACGGGATGTGATTTGCTGATGTTTTGCTAAAGAATTTCATTTCTATATTCATGCGAAATATTAGCTTCCATACTTTTGTAATATCTTAGCCTGCTTGGGAGGGTTTTTATTCATTTATTTTTATTTGCAAGGCAGAGAGAGACAGAGACAGAGAGATCTTCCATCTACTGTTTCAATCCCCCAGAGGGCTGCAATGGCTAAGGCAGTGTCAGGCTGAACCCAGGGGACAATAACTTTATCCAAGTCTCCTCAGTGGGTGGCAGGGCTCAACTATTTGAGCCATTGCCTGCTGCCTGCCAGGAGGCGCATGAGCAGAAATCTAGAACAAGGAAGGGACCTGGGTCTCGAACCCAGGTCCTCCAATATGGGTTGCAAGTGTTCCAAGCACTGTCTTACCTGTGTTCCAGGTGCCAGACCCTTGGAGAGTTTTTAAATCAGCATGATGCAGGACCGGTGCTGTGGCATAGTGGGTAAAGCTGCCACCTGCAGTGCCGGCATCGCATTTGCACACTGGTTCAAGTCCCAGCTGCTCTACTTCCGATCCAGCTCTCTGCTATGGCCTGGGAAAGCCATAGAAAATGGATCAAGTCCTTGGGCCCCTGCACACGCATGGGAGACCTGGAGGAAGCTCCTGGCTCCTGGCTTCGGATCAGCAGAGCTCCGGCCATTGCAGCCAACTGGGGAGTGAACCAGCAGATAGAAGACCTCTCTCTCTCTCTCTCTCTCTCTCTCTCTCCCTCTCTCTCTCTCTCTCTCTCTGCCTCTCCTTCTCTCTCTGTGTAACTCTGACTTTCAAATAAATAAATAAATCTTTTAAAAAATCAGCATGACGCTGCCCTCAGAAAGAGCTGAGAGCTGTTCCCTTCTCTATTTTCAAATTTGTGCAGAGTTATTACTTATTTCCCAAATGGTTGCTACCCGGGCCTCACGCCTGCTTTTGAATAAAGACCTGAGGAGGTGAGGGGCCCGTCCACGCGGCTGTCAGGGAGAAGGGCATTGCGGCGTGTGTGTCCTGAGGGGGAGAGCATGCCCTGGCACGCTGTGGGCCTGCAGGGGGTCAGCCCAGCTGAAGAGAGAGAATGAAAGGACGAATGGCGAGGATGTGGAAAGAGACATCACAGCGAATCAGGCCTTAAAGGGCCTCGTAGACCCTATTGTACACCCGGCTTTCATTCTGAGAGGGGTGGGAAACCCCTGGAGGATTCGAGCGGGACGAAGTGACTTTGAAGATGAGCGCTCTGTTTAGCACTCAGTTGGCCAGCGTGCACAGGCGATGGCCAGGAGCCCCCTGGCAAGGCTGTTCAGTAATCGGAGCGAGAGATCCTGGTGGCTTGACCAAGCAGGTGGTACTGAGGATGGCAGGAAGCTGTTGAGTATGGCTGCACTTAAAGGTAAATACAGCAAGGTTTGCCGCCGGCCAGATGTGGAGTGGATGAGAAAAGAAGCTGTCAAGGGCGACCCCCTGCCGACCCCCACCCTCATGTAGCCTGGAATCATGGCGGGTTCATGGGCAGAGGCACGGAGGGCCCCTCATCCCGCCCCCAGCATTCACGTGTTGGGAACTTATTTCTCAAAGTCATGTGTTGGTGGTGATTGGAGGAGGAGCCCCTGGGAGGTAATTAGGACTGGATGAGGTCATGGGGGGCGGGGCATGATGGTATTGTGTTAGAGGAGGGAAGAGAGATTTGAACCAGCCTATTTGCTCTGTCTCAGCACGGGAAGCCCTGTGCGCTGTGGAGGTGCAGGTGGCAGCTCCTTCATCCTGGACTTCCTGGCTTCCAGAACCGTGAGGCATGACTCTCTTTCCTGTATAAATTGTCTGGGCCCTAGTGTTCTGCCAGAGCAACGCACAACAAGCTGACGGCTGAGTTGGAGGTGCTGTTGGACAGTGCGGGGCCGGTTCAGGGAGAAGCCCACGGCCCCACAGCTCTCGCCTTCTGTGTGCCAGCAGAGCAAGCACTGTGTGGACAACCACCAAAGATTATGCCCTGTACCCTCCAGAGTGGCGAATCCAGACATGTCGAAGCTTGCTTAGCTACGGCTGCAGCGGCCAAGACGCTGCACCAGAAGACGGGGTGCGGAGTCCCAGGCCAGTACTGGGTGGCGAATGCTGAGAGCCTACCGGTGACTTTCTGAAAATCTTATCCTTAAGGTCTTGCTCTGGGCCCACGATGGGAGGGGAAACCTCAAGGGTCTCTGGATGCCTTTGGGCCTTCCTTTCATCATCTTTGTGAATAACATCTGGCTCCCTTCTCTCCAGGATAAACTCTTTAGAACACAGTTCCTGGCCATGCCCTTGGTTTGCTCTCCTAATGATGCTTTTCACTCTTTACATGAGCAGGCTCCAAGCGCTCCAAATCTTTCTGCTCTGTCTCCCTTTTAATGATAAATTCTATCTAAGTAGCCGTGCATGGGCAGGCATTGGGATGCACAGGCTAGGCCACCACTTGAACAACAGTAACCCAAAGCAGACTGCCTGGGATCAAGTCAAAGCTCCTCCACTTTTTTTTTTTTTTTTTTTTTTTTTTTTTTTTGACAGGCAGAGTGGACAGTGAGAGAGAGAGAGACAGAGAGAAAGATCTTCCTTTACCGTTGGTTCACCCTCCAACGGCCGCTGTGGCCGGCGCGCTGTGGCTGGCGCACCATGCTGATCCGAAGCCAGGAGCCAGGTGCTTCCTCCCGGTCTCCCATGCGGGTGCAGGGCCCAAGCACTTGGGCCATCCTCCACTGCACTCCTGGGCCACAGCAGAGAGCTGGCCTGGAAGAGGGGCAACCGGGACAGAATCCGGCGCCCCGACTGGGACTAGAACCTGGGGTGCTGGCGCTGCAGGCGGAGGATTAGCCTATTGAGCCACGGCGCCGGCCACTCCTTCACTTCTGATCCAGCTTCCTATTAGTATGCCTGGGAGGCAGCAGAGGGTGGCCCAAGTGCTTGGCTCCCTGCCACCCACGTCTGAGACCGAGTCAGAGAACCTGGCTCCTGGCTTTGACAAGGTCCAGCCCTGGCTACTGCTGGCATTTGGGGAGTGAACCGGTGGAAGATCGATCGATCGATCTATCATCTATCATCTGTGTTCTCTGGCCCTCTGTGTCACTCTGCCTTTCAAATAAATAGATAAATCTATGGTAGAAAAATGTAGCCATGCCTCTCCTTCCATCTCCTATGCCTCTCCTTCCATCTCCTGGTGGAGAAATGTCTTCCACCAGGTATACCAGTTGACTGCTCTTAAATTTGGCCTTCCCTAGAGTTCTGGGACATGACATCAATCTGCCAGATTCTTCATATCTATGCAACAGCAATGCACTCTGTTACAGCTTCCACTGCCTCGTTGCTCCTTGTCGCCTGGGAACTCATCAGAATGGCTTTCATCATCCACATTTCTACCAGCATCCTGGTCACGACCACTCAAGTCATGCCTGGAACGTTCCAGGCTTTCCCGCCAGCTCTTGTCTTCTTCCGAGCCCTCACCACCATCACCCTCAAAGCTTTGGATGGCAATGTAGGCTTCTTCCAACCTCTCCTCCCAGTTCTCCCAGCCTCTGCCCACTCCCCACTTCCACAGCCACTTCCACATTTGCAGGTATTTATTGTAGAGACAGCCTCACTTCTCAGTACCCAGATTCTGTCTTGGCTGAAGTTATCCTAACAGGACCCCACTCCCACAGTAACTGACCCACTGCTGCAGTAATAGATTATTCTCTTGAATAATTCACTAGGGCAGGCTCTCGTGACCTAATCACCCGTTAAAGGTTTCGCCTCTCAACACTCTTGCATCAGGGATTCATCTTCCAACATGTGAACTTCAAGCCAAAGCAAAGACAAAAAGCAATTTTGTGGGTGTTGTGCAAAGATCACAGAGTGCGCAGGTAATGCACGTCTCAGAGCAGCTCGGAGAATGAATGGGCCTGGTAGGAGGCTGGAAGGATGGCAGGATCAAGGTCGACCCCAGGCGGGGGCTTTCCGAGGGCCCATCCAGGAATCGTCAGACAACCACCGGACAAATGCTGGAGTTCACAGAGGAGCCCTTGGTGGCCGGGAATCAGAATGGCTTGCTCGGTCGCACAGCGGGTCCACAGGGTCGTGCCAACCTGCACCTGTGCCTGCCAACAGCCCTTTCAGGGGTGCTATGCAGAATGCACACTCCCTACATACTGACCCTGAGTGTCCTATCACAACAACACCGAATCTTCCCTCTGAGAGAAATCATGCTGAATATTTGTACACTCTCCAGCCTCCCTTATTTCTTAGTTATTTCTACCTGTATGTTTCCTGAGCTGATGTGAACAATAAAATTTTCAGGAAACTCTTGAAAAGTCCAGGGTGTAATTCTCACTTCAAGAACCCAGGTGGGCAGGGCCAGTGTTGTGGCACAGCGGGTTCAGCTGACACAGGCAAGGCTAGCATCCCATCCAGGCACCAGTTCGCATCTTGGCTGCTCCACTTCTGATCCAGCTAAAGCAGCACAAGACGGCCAAAGTGCACAGGCCCCTGACCCATGTGAGAGATCAAGATTGAGTTCTCAGGCCGGCGCCGCGGCTCACTAGGCTAATCCTCTGCCTAGCAGCGCTGGCACACCGGGTTCTAGTCCCGGGCGGGGCGCCGGATTCTGTCCCGGTTGCCCCTCTTCCAGGCCAGCTCTCTGCTGTGGCCAGGGAGTGCAGTGGAGGATGGCCCAAGTGCTTGGGCCCTGCACCCCATGGGAGACCAGGATAAGTACCTGGCTCCTACCATCGGATCAGCGCGGTGCGCCGGCCGCAGCGCGCTGGCCACAGTGGCCATTGGAGGGTGAACCAGCGGCAAAGGAAGACCTTTCTCTCTGTCTCTCTCTCTCACTGTTCACTCTGCCTGTCCAAAAAAAAAAAAAAAAAAAAAAAAAAAAGATTGGGTTCTCATGGCCATTTGGGGAGTGAATCAGCAGATAGAAGATCTCTCTATCTCTCTCTCTCTCACTCACTCTGCGTGTGTGTGTGTGTGTGTGTGTGTGAGAGAGAGAGAGAGATTCTGCCCTTCAATAAACAAAATTGAAAAAAATACAATAAAAAAGAGCCCAGGTGGGGCTGGCACTGTGGCACAGTGGGCTAAGCCTCCACCTGCAGTGCCAGCATCTCATATGGGCTGGTTTGAGTCCCAGCTGCTCCACTTCCGATCCAAATCCATGCTAATGGCCTGGAAAAGCAGTGGAAGGTGGCCCAAGTGCTCAGGCCCCTGCACCCATGTGGGAGACCCAGAAGAAGCTCCTGGTTTCTGGCTTCAGATCGGCACAGCTCTGGCTGTTGTGGCCAACTGGGGAGTGAACCAGCGTATGGAAGACCTCTCTGCTTCTGCCTCTCTTGTCTGTGACACTACCTATAAATATATAAATAAGTTTTTAAAAAAAACAGCCCAGGTGGACAATAACTATATGTATTTGCTTTGGAGATGCTAATATGTTTTCTCTTCCAAGCTCCCATCTTTCCAAGGTAGATGAAACTCAGTTTCAGATAACACAAGCCTCTCCCTCGCCCCACGTGGCAAGGATAAGAGGCCGCCAGGATTCAAGGGGCAGTGCTCCTGGTCCTCAGGTCCATCTCTCCATGTAGCATCTGTAATGAGACCCGTCTCTCACCTGACCTTGGTTCTCAGTCCGTGAAGGCCATGGCTGCACTGCAGGCTGTCCCTTGTGGGACTTCTGGGACTGTGCCTCTGTCGTTTCCGATGGCCAGATGGGACTCTGATTTGTCCTAGTTCTCAGTAGCCTGGGCTTGCACCTCTTCTCTAGGGTGCTGCCGCCCCAACCCTGCTGAGGACCCACCCAAGAAAGGGGTTGCAAGCACAAGGAGGCAAAACCTGGATTCCTTTCCAGGAGCCCTCCAGACACCCTCTCCTCCCCTCAGTTTCTCACTTCCCTCTTCTCTGTCCTCACTGGTCCCTAGAGCCCTCAAAACCCCAAAAAAGGCCATCTACTCACCTGTCAACAATATGTTTTTCCATAATATATATAGTAACCTGGAAGAAGTAAATGCTAAGCGATCTAGCAAGTACCTGGCACGGTTGGAGACAATCGTGGAAAGACAAACACTGTTAAGAGCAAAAGCATAATGCCCCACCACGTCGGCAGAGAAGAAAAAACAAGTGCCCCAGGCTAATGAGGACAGTGGAAATGTCAGCACCGGAGAGGACTCTAAGGTCATCCAACCCAGATCAAGGCAATCACCCCTTCCTGTGCCTGTAGCAGACATTACTAATACATCCCAGCACTCCTTCCCTGGGGCAGCCTTCTCACCAGTCCTCTGGGCGGCCATAATCTGTCAGTTAGCTCTCAAGAGGGAATGGCTTGCCCGCTACCAGGCCACACAGCAAATAGGAGCCCACTCCTAAGGGACACATCTCCTGGCTCTTTGCTAGAAGATCTTTGTCCCAACACTGGATGCCTGTGCCCTATCCCATATGGAACAGGAAGAGAGGACTGGGCAGAGGTGAGGAACAGAGGACACCACACAGGAGGAGGTGATGAGAGAAGGTGCCAGAAGCTATCCCCAGGGCAGCTGCGGCAGGGGGATGCCAGGCGTGTGTCCCCCAGCACCACTGCAACGACCATCAAGGTGCAGCCCTGCCTGGTCCTGTTGTCCCCAGAGTGATGGTGACCCGCGCAGGTTGAGAAAAAGAAGTGTCAGAGCGCTGTGTGGCTTGGGAGGCTCCCCTTCCCACCTCACCCCAGCCCACTGCTCCACCTGGGGCCCTGGGAAACCCCACCATCGCAACAGAGGGCTGCTCCCTGACCACAAACCGGAAGCCGCTGGCACTGGTCACCAGCTAAGCCTGAGGTACAAAGCCATCAGTAGCCATTTGTCACAGCCCTCACTTCTGCTACAGATGGATGCATATCCATGCAGAGTTTTGGTTAAGGTACATTTTTCATGGGCTCCTGAGGATCCCTCATGCGCCTGAATTTCAAGATTTTGTTGCACTGAGAGAAGGTTATCTTTTAATTCCATTTTCTCCCAACTTTGGGAAGCATCCTCCTGGAGACGGAAATTTGTGTGTACACGTATACCTCCTCTATAGACACACGCACAGACTCACGGCAGCATCCTGTCAGTTTCAGCACCAGCCACACGTACAGAAAAAGGGCACACGCACACCCACACGAACACTTGGAACGCTTGCACCGTACTCAGCCATCAGGATGTCTTTATCTGAAGTATTAAGCATTCGGCACTACAGATGAGTGTTGGCCATTTTCCTGAAAGCTTTCATCCCCATTAACACATTTGCCTGCAACACTGACGCACAAGGAGGTCTTTAGCAGGAGTGCCACAAGCCCGTGTGTTTGTGGATTTCGGGGCTGAGGATACAGAATCTTTGGTGGCAGCAATTTTCTTTGACATAGAAAGGAAACCAGAATTTCAGCCGCCACATTTTCACACTCACATGATTTGAGGAGGAAAACTGTTCCCCAGAGATTGCAAATTCAGAAAACCACTTCCTCCAGGGAAAATGAATGATGGCTTTAATAGAAGGTGGACATCAATTTTAATTAGTTGGTTATTTGATCTCCTGTTGTCAGTGATAGAGGATCTCAAAGGGGAATTAACTGTGCTTAAGTCTGCGACTGCTTCGAACCAAAACACTCCGAAAGGTAAGACTTCCCCCAATTAACAAGAAACTTTCAGCCAATTAAGTATGCAATAAAATAAAGGCCATGATGAAACACAGTCCAAGAAGCCCCAAGGCCAACGTATGACATGACATAAACAGCAAACACGCTCAAGCCGCCTGCCTGCACACTTGTACAGAAGCATTTTGAGAGAAAAACACATTTCTTCCAAAACACCAGCTCAGAGACGTCAGGAGCTCAGTGTGGGTGGGGAGGAAGACAGGTGCACCTGCCATCCTGCTCCCCACTGATGCTGGTTGGTGCTCTCCCAGTCACCAAGAAACTAAGAAACTTTGGTGGATCTTTTAGCTCATCAGTTAGTTAATCAGTTATTGCCTGGACACCTGACCACCTACTCCCTCACGTTGCCCGGATAGCTTTGTAGTTATTCCCTATGCTAAAATAAAAAAATAATGAATAATAAAAAAGATAAAAATCATTACTGAAAGATCTCACGTGTACTTACAATTTACTACTGGAAATCAACCATCAGAAGGTCGCTGGGGGCTCAGTTTCCTTTTCTTAGAGCATCCCTGTGTCACAGCTTGCGTTTAAAAGACGAATGTGTAATTGAGAAAATCCCTCCATCCGGCAGACGGGCAGGCTTTGAGTTAAGCACCGTTTTAAAGAGGAATGAAAATGTCAATTCCAAAGTAATGAAGGCAATTGGCAAATTTTAGTTCACAAATTACACCCTGATTGTCACTCTGGGTGAGGAGCTGGTTAATGTGCCCTTTATCCTTCGAAGAATGCTAGAGGAAGAGAAGACTTGGCAAGAAGCAGAAAATCAAACAAGGAGGGCCAAATATTTTGCATTCCCCAGTTCCTATCTCCTGAGGGACAAAGCCCTGGAACTTGTCTTTGAACAACCATAGAGAAATGCAGCCATGAGCCAGGACCCTAAAATGCTAACAGCGCTGCAGCCACCCAATGGGGAAAACAATATTCCCGCTGCACACTTGGGTTCGACTTCACGTCTGAACTGAAAATCCAACAAGCCCCTGCTATAAATATTTAAGACAAGAGAAAAGGGGCAGATTTATAAGTAGGTTTTTAAGTATTCACTTGCCACTATTTTGATCTAATGATTTAATCCTTGAGGGCTTTCTTTACCAACAGAGTTGAAGAAAATATCTTGTCTCTTAAGAAGATGTCAAAAACATCTTGCGTGGTGACAAGCACATGGTAGATGTATAATAAGTCCGAGTGTGCTTCCTTCACTCCTCGTGCTGCGCCTTTTTCCCCATTCCCTACTCAATCAGTCACCACTCACTCAGGTGTGTTATTGCAGAATTCTGGGCGTGGTCAGCCAGTGCCACCTCCCAGGAAAGAAATCTTGCTTCCTTTGCTCTTTTGAACAAAGCCACAAAGATACACCACCTTCTGGGAGTGGGGGACAATGTGTGTGTGCTCTACTGTGGCACCAGCACAGAGAAGGATGAGAGTTGGGCTTGTCCTGAATGCTATGAGCCTGCTGTGGGTCTTCTATGCATTATTTGTGAGGAATGTGTCCTGAGCCCAGATTTATGGGAGATAAACAAGAAACTCTAAGAGCGTTCGTTCAGCCAGTAAGTGCTGGAGTCGGGCTTAGAACCTTGGATTCTACATCAAGCCTGCATATGTCTCACTCTATGGGGCACTTGAGCTGGGTCACATGTCCATCTGGAATCTAACTCCAGACCCAAGAAGTGTTTTGTGACAGGACAGAACCTGAGGATAGACTGTTGGGCAACATCTTATACACGTTAAATTTAAACAGAGGTATAAACTGTGTAAATATATATAATGTTAATATATATAAGGTTAATATGTATATAATGTTATTTAAGGTTAAATAGATACATTAGAGATTAGTAACACTGACCAGATTCCCAAGTTCTGCAATTTGCTAGGAGTTATGCCATCAAATGACAGAAGGATGAACACCTGGCCCATTGACAAGAAAAAACCCACATTTTATCCTTGAGAGTATCAAGGGACACATGAGCTGGCCCATGGAGAGTTCCAGGAAGTCCCGTCCGTGGATGTCTTTCATGAATGTGTCAGGGCACCTTGGGTGCAGGCTGAGGGTGCCTCCTGCCAGGGTGGTGGCAGCTGCTGTGGAGTCTGCCTCAGGACCATGGGAACAGGAGCCTGGTCCTGGGCCAACCAGCCCTGATGAGCAGTGGGCCATTGGTCAAGTCGCCTCCTGCTTTAGGTCCGGGTGTCCCCTCTGAGAAACAGGAACCTGTGCTAGGAAATCTCCCTGGGTCTTCCCCAAGTTGGAAAGGCTAGGATTCAAGGCCAAACGTTTGAACTGACACAGTTAAAGTGCGCATCGACTCTAATCAGGCACAGACAAACTGTAAAGTTGCCAGATAAAACGCAAGCTAGCCAGTGTAAGTACACCCAATGCAATATTTGGGACACACTAGAAACCAATTCCTTATTTATCTAAAATGAAACACAACAGGGAGCCTTGAATTTTTATTTGCTAAATCTGGCAACCCTACCTGGGCTGAATCCATCCTGCTGCCTGTTTCTGTAAATAAAGTTTTATTGGCATATCGCCATGCACACTCACTTTACATATCACCTATGGTTGCTTTCACAGCAGGACAGCAGAGCTGAGTAGCTGCAACAGAGACCTTCTGGTCCCCAGGGCCTAATACATTTGCTATCTGGTCCTAGACACACACACACACACACACACACATACACAGTTTTCTGTCCCCACTGCAGGTGATGTGTGTTCTGTACAAAACGTATACAAGTGTTGACTTTGTAGTCAGTAACACAAGGTTTAACTTTTTAGCAGGTGCTCTGTTTTGCCTACTGGTTATTTAATGTGTGCCTGCTTGTTCCACCTCAGATGGTAAGCTTCTTGACATTGCAACTTCATGCTGTATCCGTAATCCTAACTGTCCCTCACGTTGCACATCCTACAGGTGCCTGATCTATGCTTATACATTGATGGACTGATCAGCCTAGTTTCCCAGAGGCCTGGTATGTGTGTGAGGTCTGTGCTGGGGCATCGGTCCCCACAGGGAACCTAAGAGATGGCTGGCCCAAGAATTTGTCTAATCTTCCTTGTGTCCCCACGGAAGTTCAGCTGGTAGCCTTGCTGACCGGGAATACAGGGCAGAATGCTGCTTTCTTGTTAACAGAATAAAGTCCTCAGGAAAGATTTAGCGTGTCCGTTCCCAGCAAGGACTGCCAAATTGGTAACTTTGCCCAACTGAGCAAATATTTTTCATAGGCGAAGGCTGAAGCCTTTAATTTTCCTGACACAAAGGGAATATCTGCCGGATTTCTTGAGGTCTAATGCCGAAGACAACATCTTAAGCCCAGAATCACATGGACTACTCCGTCCTGCCTTAAATCCTCTATTGAAAGCTTTCCTAAGGGCTTTGAAAGGGGCCACTCACTCATCTTGCAAAGAAACCCCAAGATGGGCCTTATTTCACCATTTCAAAGGAAGAATAGGAAGCTTTTTAAACCTCACAAAAGGAGGCCAGAAGCAGCAATCTCCCCAGCTGACAAGGGCAGGCGGCTAGGGTGTGAGCAAAGAATTGGAGAAGAGCGGTAAAAAGGGAGTGAGTACAGCAGACCAGGGGCGGCCCAGAGCCCCAGGACCAACATGGCAGCCTCTCGCACATAATTCGGCAGTGTTTGACCAGCTGGACACCTGCTCCAGAGGAGAGAAAAGTTGTGCATCAGAATCCACTACAGGAAGTGGCTTTCCAAGTGTTGTCATTTGACCGCTTTGAAACCAGATTTTTGGATCTTCTGGAAGTTGGCAATCAAGAGAAGTCTAAGGAGAGAGTTCTGAGCTGAGCACAGAAAACAAGAGTTCTGCCCATTTCTACAGCTTCCACCTCAGTCCCTGGGAGCCTCCGTTTCATTATCTGCCCAAATGGGGCAAAGAACGGTGTGGAATTCACAGTGGGCTCTGAAAAGTCAAGGGTGCTCCAGCAGTAGTTACTTATTTCCACTCCTGAACTCCCTCTTTCTTCTCTCCTTGAAGCTCTACATGATGCCGGATCTAGAGGCGCCCCAGTTGAAGTCATCCTCACACAGGCAAGTAATCAATCCTCTTTCGGACTGCTTTCCTGCTCTGCGGAAGAACAGTCAACTTGTGTGATAGATGACTTGTCTGCATACTCTCCAAGAGCAAGGCTGACGTGCCTCCAATCTCTTCGCTATTTCACACTCAAGTGAGGAGGTTTACTCGACCAACAGTGGCCTCAACAGGAGTCTTTGAGCTCCTGTTATGCATTTTTTTAGTAGCTCTCTAAACATAGCACAGGGCTCTGTTCTTTGTTCTATGTACTACTAAGGCCCTTTTGAAGGCTCCAATAAGACACTTGGTATTCTTGCTGGTTTTTTTTCCTCTAAATAGAGTGACAAGCAATTTGGAATGAGAGTCAGAAAAGCTAGGTTTTGACCTTAAATCTGCCACCCCATAGCTAATTGACCTTTGGGCATTACTTCCTCCTCTGGCCGCCACATTCTCCTTGTGGGAATGAGGACCTTGAACTATATCTAAGTCACAGGGAGCTGATTGAATACAGGGCCGTGATTGATCCGTGGTGTTTTCCATGGTGCCATACAGATGAGCATCTGTGGCTATCCTGTGTATGCCAAGGCCCACTGGAATCTGGCATTCTTTCTGTACATCACTGCAAGGAGGGCAGCGTGGCAAGAGCCCCATCTTCCTCTTTCCAAAAAGCAATCCTGGCCGGCGCCGCGGCTCACTAGGCTAATCCTCCACCTTGCGGTGCCGGCACCCCAGGGTTCTAGTCCCGGTCGGGGCACCGGATTCTGTCCCGGTTGCTCCTCTTCCAGGCCAGCTCTCTGCTGTGGCCCGGGAGTGCAGTGGAGGATGGCCCAAGTGCTTGGGCCCTGCACCCCATGGGAGACCAGGAGAAGCACCTGACTCCTACCTTCAGATCAACGCGGTGTGCCAGCCACAGCGCGCCGGCTGCGGCGGCCATTGGAGGGTGAACCAACTGCAAAATGGAAGACCTTTTTCTCTCTCTCTCTCTCTCTGTCCACTCTGCCTGTCAAAAATAAATTAAAAAAAAAAAAAAAAAAAGCAATCCTAGTCACCCAAGCCTATGCTTCTGTTGCTGGGATTCAAAGTCTGACTCAGTAAGTCCGAGATGGGGCCCGAGAGTCTGCATTTCTAAGAAGCTTCTGGGTGAAGGCCACGCTGGTGATCTCTGGGTCACATCTTGAGTAGCAAGAATCTAAACCATGGGAGACGCAAGGCCATGCCACTACCAAGGCATTTGGTCTCAGTCCCTCGAGATGGTCACCATCTACCTCTGGCAAAATGCTTTGATATTAGAATCATTGTCAAGTGCGCTAGCAGGTGGGAGACTTGGTACCTAAGTACTTTAATGAAACTTTACATTTTTCTGCCTTATTAGGCTACATATGATACTTATATGGTAAAAATCCCTAAGAGGTGAACATACTTGTTGCAAAAACTAGGAGTAGCCAATAAAGCCCCCGATTTCACTGTCTTCCAAGGCAAACAGTATCATCGGTTTGCTTAAGCTTAGCGCCCAAGAGAACAAATCAGTCTACAAGTACTGAAGTTGCTATCAGCAAAGGCTCACAGGAGGGGCTGGTCTGCCAGATGTGTCTCTGGTTTTTGTGGTCAGAAAGTGTCACAGAATTCAGAAGCAGCTGAACTGTTCCAGGAAAGGGGAATAACCTCTCAAATCTCCTAATAATGATGCAAGACCTTGTCATATGCCTGGAACAAGGCTAGCCACCATTCCCATTTTGTTTTTCAGAAGTTCCTAAGGGGGAGAGAGAGACAGAGAGAGAGAGAGATCATCTATCCACTGGTCCATTCTCCGAATGCCCACAGCAGCCAAGCCTGGACCAGGCCAAAGTCAGGGGTCTGGAACTCCATCCGGGTCTTCCAGGTGGCTGGCAGGGGCACAAGCACTTGAGCCATCATCTACTGCCTCCCCAGGGTGCATATGAGCAGGAAGATAGATCAGAGGTAGCCAGGACTCAAACTGGAGCTCTGATGAGGGATGTGGGTCTCCCAAGTGGCACCTTAAACCACTATGCCACAACGCCCGCCCCTAAGCAATTGTTTGTTACAGGAATGTTGGGACGTCTTTAAAAGAAACATCTTTTAACTTGGGTTGTCACATAAAACATAGGATGCCCAGTTAAATTTGCACATCAGATAAAGAAGACATAGATTTTTAGTATTTTCTAAATGTTTCCTGGGGCATCATTATATGAAAAAAGTATTCATTTATTTATCTGCAATTCAAATGTCACCAGGCAAATGTTATCTTTATTTTCTTAATCTGGTCACCCTTCCTGTGACCTATAAAATATGTTATCATTTAACCCAGAACCCGTGAACAGCATGCCTCCCCATCTGAGGTGGGAAGGAAGGCATAGACCATGGTGAGAGTCTTGCAATGCAGAACATGAGACAGACAGAGGTTTAGCATTTATGCATGCGTCTGTTTGCAGGTACTAAGGAAACCTTAAAGGGCAAATATCTTTATGTTGCTCATCTGAGACATTGAAAAAAAAGCAATTACTAAAAGCAGAAACAAAATGATTTTTTACTAGAAAGTACTATTCATTCTACAGACAAGAAAGTGTGTGTGTTTTGATCATGGCTTTTTGCCATCAATCAACATGGTCTTTACACAACCTATACATCCTATGGTCTATACATCCTAAGGATGGTACAAGCCTGAACCCTGGGTGTGACGCCACTGCTCACACAGCTCACACCCAGGTGCATGCACTCCGGGCCATGGGGCTCTGCTCCACTGACCTCTCTCAAGTCCACCACCCTCGCCAGTGCCCGGTCACTCGCACTCCCAGCAGCCCAGCCAGGATTCTGCCTGCTGACCCCACCAACCTCCATGTGGCCTCTCTTGAGTCCATCCTCCTGTCACCCAACCCAAGGGGCCCCCGCTGGCCTCTAGTCCCCTCACATCCTCTGTCGTTTCATCTGCAAGTGCCGCCTGGCCCTGCCACGTGCAGTTCCTTCAGTTCCCTAAGTAACATCCTTACCCACTTCCATGCCTTCTGCCCAGTCTGCCTCTGCTGAAGCAGTGTGCTCACGTGCCTTCCCCCGGGGAACTCCTAGTAGAGCCACATATTCCTAGTGAGACCCTGACCACCAGGGCTGTGCCTGCTGTGTGTCCCTTCTATGCACACCCCAGCCTTAGCCCCAAATACAAGGCAGTCAGATAATTATTATGCAGCACTAACAAGAATGAACACAGATTCACCCTCATGCACACATATTAGTATGAAGTAATTATATTACTATATAATTATTTTTATAATTGTATAAAAATTGTAATTGTATTAGTATAAAGTAATTATACTGGGGTGGGAGTTTAGCCCGTCTAAGGACGTCGGTTTCGATGTCCACATCCCACATCATCAGAGCGCCTGGGTTTAATATCCAGCTCCAGCTCCTGACTCCAGCTTTCTGCTAATTCAGGCTCTGGGAGGCATCTGTGACTGCTCAAGTAACTGGGTCCCTCTTGCCCACATCAGAGACCTGCATGGTGTCTGCAGCCCCCGGCTTCAACTCGGCCCAGCCCCAGTTATTCTGAGAATTTGAGGAGTGAACCAGTAAATAGGAGCAGTCTATCATATTTCCCTCTCTCTCACACACACACACACATCTATCTATCTATAGTCTATCTCCCTCTCAAATAAATAAATAAATAACTTTTAAATAATACAATAAGTATTTTAATTTTATAAGTATATTTCAGGTCAGTGAGTCATTGATTTATTCAAAAATCTTTTATCAAACACTGACCATGAGCTAGCTCCAAATGGCTTATCTCTTTCCAAGATCCAAGTATACCTTCGAAAGATGAAGGTTTGCCAAGATTGCGGCTAACCCAAAGAAATGCCAAAGCCCATTTCAAAACAGAAGCTCCTGAGCACCTGTCCACTTGTACAGCACAGACGCGAGCCTGTGACCTCCCAAGAAGAACTATTCACGTTGACTGGTGTTAGTTTGTTTTGAAAAAGTCCGCTCCTACGTAGTACTTTGGTCTATGTTACCAACTGGGTCAAGAGTCTAGACTGGATCTATCTTCCCAGGCTAAGCCAAAGTGCTGTCTCATCTTTCTTGTCAGTTTCTACATTTGCATACGAGGATATTAGGGCCACCAGAGAGGGGATCTTTTCCCTCCCTCTTCTGTATGTTAGAGAAGATCTCCAAGTGACTCATCAGTGGGCATTCAGTCCATTCAGTTCCATACATTGTGGGGAATATCTTTCACGTGGCAGTGAGCCAACATTCTCCACGGCAAAAACGAGACGGAAAGCCCAAAGCAACTCCTGCCCAGAACAAGATGCAAAATCAACAGGGAAGACCACGCTGGGAGAAGTGTTTGGACATCCCATTTTCTGAGATGACAAGAGGCAACAACAGGTATCAAAGGTTGGTGATCCTCCTTTCCAGAGAGAAAAGCCAGCTGACTTCACGCAAGGATTCCAAGAACTCCAGCCACGTCCAAGATGCTCTTACTGCCCACAGAATCAGGGTAAAATCAGTTTCTGGATCTTGATGACAAAAAAAAACATGTAGTGTCGGCAAAAAGCAAGACGATGGGGTCCAGGAGCTGTGATTTCTACTCGAAGTTTTGCTGATGGCCAAGTTACATAAGATGTTGTGAGAATTCAATAAGAAAAAAGATGTGAAATGTGCTTCTCCTGGTCTCCCATGAGATGCAGGGCCCAAGCACTTGGGCCATCCTCCACTGCACTCCCTGGCCATAGCAGAGAGCTGGCCTGGAAGAGGGGCAACCAGGACAGAATCTGGCGCCCCGACCCGGACTAGAACCCGGTGTCCGGCACCGCAAGGCAGAGGATTAGCCTATTGAGCCGCGGCGCCAGCCTATGTGAAATGTTTTATAAATAGTTAAAATGCTCCCTGTTGACCCTGGTGGAATGCACTGTTAATGAATTCCACAGAGGAGCTCACAAGCAGGTCTGTTTTTTTAAGGAAATCAAATGCAAGATGGTTAGGATTTGTGTTTTTTTTTAATTGCATACATTTAAGATGACTTTTATTTTTAATTCAAGACAGAGGAAAAGGAGAGAACACTCCCATCAGCTGGTTCACTTCCCAAATATCCACAATGGAAGGGATTGGATCAGGCAAAACCAAGGTCCAGGAGCTCCATCCAGATCTCCCCGCAGGTGGCAGGGACCCAACTACTCGGTCATCCTGCTGCTGCCTCCCCGCGTCTGGAGTGGCAGGAAACCAGAACCGGGACTGGAGCTGGACATCACATGCAAGTACTTCAATGTGGAGGTGAGCACCCTAGCCTGCACCCTGACCATTACGGTAGATGCCTGCCCCCTGGGGTAACGGTTACGGTAGTGAGAAGTGATTAGGAGAGTTTCCTGTAAGGCTTGGTGGCAATTCTGTAGAAGGGTCCTGGAGCTCTGCCCACAAAGGGAGGTGAGGGTCCTCGCAGAACAGTGGAGAAGACACCCTGCCCCCCTTGACCCAAGGTCCCGTCTGTGCCCAAGGCTGCTCTGTGATCGGTGTC